>NW_008662082.1:8876-21251 GCF_000695815.1 Acanthisitta chloris
CCTGGAAAAGACCTGGAAGGGACATTTCTCTGCCACCAGTCCTTCCTCTCACCCACAGTCTCAAGACTAATCTCCCCTCAGCCATTTTTAGCTCTTGCATCAGTAGAAGAATTTCTAAGAGATTTATCTTCTTTCTTTTGAATGCTGATAAAGGGATACAGATTTCCAGAACACCACTAAGAGTGATGTAACTGAAGCCAAACAAATGTTGCTCCCAACATAAAAAGCAATAAATCAGAACACCATAATTCTGGTGATAGAGTTGACATAACGGACACAGAAGCAAAAGTTGAAAAACTGGTAAAATGAAATATGCTTTCTTCTTTCTGCTCCATCTGCAAGTACAAACAGAGCTTTGAACCTTAGATCTAACAAAAGTCAATCTGATCTTACCCAAAGGCCTTGGAAAAAAATAATCTGATATAAGGAAGATAAACATCTAGTCAGAAATCTTAGAGTAAGCCGGAGAGATAGTTTGCATATGTGCATATATAATCACCAAAAATTAAACAGATAGCTTTATGTCAACAGCTCAAGTGAAAGGGAATTAGTGGAGAGAAAACAAATTAATAAACCCAACTTTCAGTAATAATTCTTGACAGAATTCTGGAGGCATGAATTCACATGAAATAACTGGAATCTCCTGAAATCCATCTCCTTCCTCAAAATCCCTTTTCAAGACTAGTTTCTACTATGACACTTAGAAGCTGATATATGGAATGGTCATGTATGATAGAGGATTATATTTCATTTTTCATTTGACACTTATTATATATTCCCTTTATTTCATGTCAGGAAATGCTTTTCTGTGTCTACACGGCACATAGCACAGCGGTCTTCAGTTGTGGTCATGGTTTCAATTAACTCTGTTAATAATTGCCAGGAACCAAATCTGTCAATAAATAAGTCTCATAACTTCATGACCTGGCAGTGAAATGAGTAAAAGTCAATGTCTAAATGCTATCATGTATGTTTAATTGTGCCACTGTTCTTCACCTCTCTCCCATACACACAGCCTCAGCAGGCAGAACAATATAGATAAGGCTCCATGGTTTCATTTGATATTTGCATCAACATTTTCTCCAGGGTAAGAAGTTCCCTGCAGTGCTTTTACACACACCTCTCATCTGTACTTCTTCCACTCCTTCATTATTTGAGTCCTTTCCTGATCTGGTCCCAGGTATGTTGGCAGCAGGCATTTTGTTCTTTGTATTGGCAAACTTTGTTTTCCACTTCTCAGTCACCGGTTCTCCTGTCCTCTTCCAGTGCTATCTATTTCACAACAGTTTTTGTCAACACATCTTCCACTCCCTATCTGCTTTCCACATCAAATTCATGCCTTAAGTCTAGACTGGAAAGTCTCTGGGGCAGGGACTGTCTCTAGGTTAACATACATCTATGTTTACTAATCCTCAAAAAGCCCCAGCTCTAAACCTCAAAGTCCTATTACAGTAACTAATGTTGGTGTGGGTGAAAAAGCTTTAGCCTATTAATTCCAGCAACTACTCTAAACACTTCTTTCTAGCCTTGACCAAAAGGCAAAGGTTACTATCCATTTCTTCATGGTTTTCCTAATCCTTGAGCTCTTCTTTAATCCAGTTTCAGGCTCTGCACCTTCTGTTGAGGCTGTTTGACACTTGTAGTATAGAGCCTTTTTTTCTCCTTTTTATTTGAGATAGGCTTCCTGAATAATTGGGGTTTTCCCTGCTTTTCTTCAAATATTGGCTGAACCAAGTCTTCCTCTTGTAATTGTTCTTACACTATTGTTTTCTAAAACCTTCAATTTAGTTGGCTTAGTAAAATGTGCTATGAGAAGTGCCACAGGAAAGAAAGTGTTGCTTTGTTCCAGATGGCACTTTCATTTCTATAATATCTGGGAACGCTTTATAGTTTACTCACTAACCTGCTTTCAGTGTTTGTTGGTGTGATTGTGGTATCACTTTTTTATTAAGTTCTTATGACCTAATCTGCTGTAATCACCGTAATCCTTTACTGCTTTTCGTACTTCAGAGCACACCTAATACACCAGTTAAGGGTTGTGCTTGTTTCCTTTATCTTTGATGACTAACACAGTTGAGCCTGCTCACAAAAATAGTAGTTTCTGAGTACTTAATTGAAAACTTTTTGCTTAAATCATCACAGAAAATAAATAGAGAAGATGGGAAGGGAAAAAGAACTTGTGTTAAGCTGCTGTTAGGTTTTATTTTTACATTTATCATTGTGCTTATTTATTTTTGTAAAGCCTGTTTCAACATGGCCCATGAACTGGATAATGTCAAGGAGCATAACCCTCACAAAGCATATGCAGCAGGGTGTTCAGAAGCAACATGCTTGTTTTCACATGAGGAGTACCCACTGTCCATACGTAGCCTGCTTTGTCTAGCCAAAGTGCACCCCTGTCAGTGGACTGATGGATGGCTTATGTGGAGGTCACCACTGTCCCTTTCCTTTAGAAGAGCACAAACCATCCTCAGGGTTCACGCTGCCATTTGCAGGCAATGCAGGAGAATGATAAGGAAACAAAGGAAACTGTCCTTCCATGGCTTGGCTTTGCCCTGGTCTCCTGGGGCTGGACAGGCTGGGTGATGGTGCCTGCAGCTGCTGAGTGGTGTTGTCCAGGGAGGTGTTGCCTCCCAGAAGCTGTGGCCTGTGCCTGTGGTTGCACAAGGCTCTGGCAGATGCTCCTTTGCACAGGAGTTTGATCCTGGATGATGTGTTCAGCCTCAGAGGGGTGACATCTGCTGTCAGAGGTAGGTGCACAGCATGGTGGGACTGGGCAGGTGCTTCCTGATTGCCTTGGAGCTGAGGCTGGTCAAACACGCCTCCCCTGCATAGCCTTCCCTTCACCCACACAGCTGGCTGAACAAGAACCATCAGACTCTCCTACAGATGCCTTTGTGCCTCACAACCATCTGCCTCTGCCCTTTGCCTTCATGTCCTGCCACAATATAGTGTGGCAGACATACTCCCCCCTCACAAGTGTAACAACATTCTCGTTTGTCTTGAAACATCCTCATCTTCTGGAATCTGCTCTCATAAGACTCACTTAGCAGTTTTTGCTCAAAGTGGTCGTCAGGGCTGTAGCTGTCACTAATAGAAATTTCTTCTTCTCCTTCAAGACTGCTGTGAACGATTTCTCTGATCATGAGCTTGACAGATCAACTGGCTGTTGCTCAATGACCCCGTCACCGTAGCTGGCAGACATTGATTTGACACATCAGGGCAGGCAGCTACTTTGGAGGCTGGGTAATGTCAGACCCTGACAATGCACTACATTCATGGAGAGAGCAACATTCTGAGTAATGTCACCAAGCAATGAGGCAACAGTTACCATGTTTTAAAATGTGTACGCATTTGCCTTTTTAGAGAAAACATTTCGGGTATTCCTCGGTCAAGTAGATATTTTAAATTTTCAACAATACCTGCAAATTATGAAGCATCTACCTCTGCTGTGGGTGATTTCATTTTAAAAAAATCTTTCTATGACTAAATAAATCTGATTAATCATTTAAATAGATGTCAATAGTTATCCAAAATTGTGGTCTACACTAAATTAATAATGTTTTCAATAAAATCTTCATAGTTCTATATACTTTTATAAAGTCTCAATGCCAAATTGAAGAGGAAATCAGAAGTCAGAGAAGTAGGAAAACATGCAGTGTCAGATGTGGCACTTAGTGCCATGGTCTAGTAATGGCGGAAGGGTTGGACTCAATGCTCTTTGAGGTCTCTTCCAACCAGGTTGATTCTATGATATGGTCAGCTGAGCCAATTTAAGAGCCTGAAAGGGATGGAATTTCACCAAGGGCATGTCCTGCCTGACCAGCCTAGTGGCCTGTGATGGAGTGACTACATCAGTGGACAAGGGAAGTGTTACAGATGTCATTTACCTGGACTGCTGAAAAGACTTTGACACAGTCCCCCACAACATCCTTCTCTCTAAATTGGAGAGAGCTGGATTTGATGAGTGGACTGTTAGATGGATAAGAAATTGATGGGACGGTAGCATCCAGAGGGTAGTGGTCAATGACTCAGAGTCCCAACAGACATCAGTGGCAAGCAGTGTTCCTTGGGGTCCGTATCGGGACCAGTGTTATTTAATATCTTCATTAATGACATAGATGAAGGGATCAAGTGCACCCTCAGCAAATTCACAGATGACACGAAGCTGACTGGTGCACTTGACATACCTGAAGGACAGGTGCCATCCAGAGGGACATGGACAAGCTCAAGAAGTAGGCTCATGGGAATCTCATGAGGTTTAATAAGACCAAGTGCAAGGTGTTGCACCTGTGTCAGGGCAACCACTAATATCCCCCTAGGGATGAAAGGATGGACATGAGCTGACAATGTGTGCTTGCATCCTAGAAAGCCAACCTTATCCTGGGCTGGATCAAAAGCAGCATGACCATCAGGTCAAGGGAGGTGATTCTGCCCCTCTGCTCTAGTGAGACCCCACCTTGAGTACTGTGTCTAGTTTTGGGGTCACCAAGACAGGAAGGATATTGACCTGTTGGAGAGAGTCCAGAAGAGGGTCACCAAGGTGATTAGAGGGATGGAGCATCTCTCCTATGAGGAAAGGCTGAGACAATTGGGCTTGTTCAGCCTGGAAAAGAGAAGGCTTTTGGCTCACCTAATTGTGACCTTCCAGTACCTGAAGGGAGCCCCTAACAAAATAGGAGAGGGACTTTTTACAAGAGCATGTAGTGACAGGGTAAGGGGGAATGGATTCAAATTAAAGGAGAGTAGGTTTATATTAGATACCAGGAAGAAATTCTTTATTGTGAGGGTGGTGAGGCACTGGAACAGGTTGCCCAGAGATTTCATAGACACCCCATCCCTGGAAGTGTTCAAGGCCAGGCTGAATGGAGTTCTGAGCAACCTGGTCTAGTGGAAGATGTCCCTGCCCATGGCAGGGGGGTTGGAACTAGATGATCTTGAAGGTCCCTTCCAACCCAAACCATTCTATGATTCTATGAGTCTGTGAATCCAACTGAGCTCTTTTGGTGACAATATCCAAGGTGCTGGGAGTCACTCAGCAGCTGCACATCTTCCAGAAGATTCTGATACCCTCCACTCTCCTTGTAGCTCCCTATTTGGTGAAATACTTGGAAAAGATGTATTATCCTTTTGATTTTTTCAGATCCAAAATAATGGGGTTTTTTTCCTATTTACTTTCACCAGTTTTATTTAGCACAAGTTGTAAGGCTGGAAAAACTGTTTCTACAATAATTTACATAGTAGATGGGAATTAGATTAGAATCTACTCTGTATCACATATTTCAGTTTAGAACATTAAAGACTGGGTTCATTCAGTTTGTCTCTGGGTTTGCACATTTCACAAACCCTTCACAGCTGCACCTGAAGAAATGCTGTTATATACACACAAATAGCAAATTGGCCATAATTATCATTAAGAAATTTGCATGCCTAATGCAATGTATGCTTCTCTGTTGATTTGGGGACTACACAGTGCACTTCTGTGTTTCTTAGTGTAAGCTAACTTGATTTACTTCTGAGTATCAGCTTGCTTAAATTTAACCCCTTATGCTCAGTGACAGCAGCACATGCACATGTATGGACCTAATTGCAGGCTGCACTAATAATCTCATGTTAGTAGTGTGAACCGTTTGACTTCTTAATGGAAGTGTTTACTAAAATTTAATGTTACGGTATGGACCACAGAAAAAAAAAATGCTTGTAAATTTACTTCAAATGGATGAAAATTAACTTAGCTAATCTGATATGTCCTAACAGGCATGCCATCTACAATAGCCTAATCCTTCCAGAGCTCAGTCTGAAATTGCTTTTGACATTTGAGTTGTATTTATAGTGCCACCCTTGCCTCTAAGGCTGTGCTCCAATACAACAATAAACTACACTTTAGATACTCCTGGACCAACTTTGCAGTGACTGTCTAACACAAAACACTGCCCTAGTACATACAATTAATTTTAAGATGGTTTTGCTGTAGTGTAAACTCAGTGGCTCTCTCACAGCTAGTACCATCCCAAGAGTCTGCCCCAATGCCCTGTGACTCTACCCTGCTCATTATGTTCAAAGATAGTCATCCTTGGATGTCACCTGCAAACTAGCTATCTTACATGTATTGGCTGTCTCTAATGGACACTCACCAGGCAGACTTCTTTGTCATAGATTCCTACCTTGCCTCAGATCTTTTAATTAAATCTTTTCCTTAACCATTGCCTTTGCCTCAGCATTCTCCCAGTCTGCTAATACAGCACTGTCACTGAGTCACAGCCAGACTAAGGTCAAGCCATAAATCTATGCAAGCCATAACTATATCTGGTGGTCCTCAGAAACAACCTCTTAGGCTGCATCATGCTGCAGACCTTTCTGGGCAGTACATCACAAGATACCATTCACCATTTCACATAGATGAGTCAGTGGGGACATCAAAGGGACTTGGGAAAGTTCGGGGCAAAAGACATGTCTTTGAAAAGATCTGCAAGGTGGTTATGGGCAACAGTGGAAAGGAAAGGATATGTGCTGACAGGTTTACTGTCATTATGGTGGTAGACCTTATCCTGAGCAGGGACATACACATACTTTCAGAGAAGAAAGAGGACTCCATGGCAAAGGATCTAGGTATCCTTTAGTTATGCTTGAGGTCACTCACTTTAAGGTAGAGAACAAATTTGAGCACAAAAACCTGCCCACATTGAAAAGACAGCCAAGGTGGAAATTTCAAGGCCTGGGGCAAAGAGCTGAAGAGCTACAATGGATGGGACGGTACAGCTGAGACTCCAGAGCCAGTAGGGCCTGGATCCAAGAGCAGGATACAAAGGGCTTCAGGGGAAAACAACAACTGGGAACAGGAAAGTCAGAGAAAAGTTGATTTACTGCTCATATCTGACATATGCATGATTTCAAGTTACAGCAAACAGCTGTTAGCCACTTGACAGAAAACAATTAGTCAGGTTGTCCCTGACAATGTGACCCTACCAATTTTCACAGGAAATGATCAAGCTGCAGCTGCTGGATGGACTGGCTGTAGTTCCACTTGTTACACTCCTCCCCTGCTGCCATCTGCTCTTTTGGCTCTTTGAGTTTTTGTGAAGGACACAACATGCAAACAGGACCCTGGTTGGGAAGGGTGATTCAGCAACTCCATTGTTCCAAACGAGCTCAGCAGCAGGTTTGCACACGGCATGGCTTCACAGCTTCAGATGGGCAGGAGATATGAAAGTCAGTAGCACCATAAGTCTTGCCAGACCAGCCAGTCCGAGCTGACAACAGTAAAGTATCTGTAAAGTGATCCACAATGGCTCCTCTTGACATTCCGGATGGTGAAAAGTTCTGCCAGGTCAGGGAACAGGGAATAAAGAGATTACCCCTGATATGCTGCCATTACAGATAGCAGAGCCATCCAACACATATTCCATATCCACAGAGGGGGCAGGTGTTACCTCCTAACTTACACAGCTATCTGTCACCTTCACAAGCTCAGGTTGATGGGTAATGCACCAGCAAAAATTAGGTGTTTCCAGGTTTCATGTAACCAAAGCAACCTTCTTCTTGATGCTCAGAGTTGCTCCAGTGATAACTATTTTCTGTCCCAGGTAAGAGCTACTGCTCACAAACCCTGTGCAACAAGGGGAACAGTTTGTTAACTTTAATTGGTGCCAAATTTTTTCCTCAGTACTTACAGCTTTGACTTCATTAACTCAACATTCACATGTGTAGCATGATGCTCTGTGCTGTCTCAGAGGAAAATGAAAGCTGCATGTAGTGCATGCTGTGTGGCTGTGACCAGGAATGGGACAACCTGCCTACCGCTACTGCAGCTATTCAAAAGTAACTTGAGCACTGTGCTGCTCTTGCACAGCAGCAATGCTGATGATGGTCCAGTGCCTCTCCACAAGGAAATTTTCTGTAGCAAGTGGCTGATCCTGGAAAAGGAAAGCTACTCTTCAGCAGCAGCCCACTCTGGAAGCTGCCTCCAGAAACGCTATGCTGCTTCTGAACTAACAATTTGTGTGGTGCAGGACGAACAAGATGCAGGCTGGATGACCAGGTGTAATACCCAGAGTACAAGGCAGAAAACAAACAAGCAATCAAAAATATCACCACCGTCATCTTGCTAATTTGAAATGATCAGACACCTGCTTCTGAATCAGCTCAAATCTGTTCTTTCAGGTTATTCAATACTAGTGATCACAGAACTGTGTACCAAATTAAGCATAAATTAAACACATCCTTATTAGCATGGGCAGCCTCTTCAGATGAATAAGGCTATTTGCAACTGGACACAACTTTGAAAGCAGAGGGCTCCTGAAATCACTTGTTGTCTGCTCACCCTTTTCATTGCCTACCTGAAGGCATTTCTCTTTAGTGTTGCAGAACTTATTTTTTCAGGCTCCAAACTGGAAACAAGAGCAGCAACTGATGGATATCCACATATCAGAGTGCACTAACTTGTTGCCTAATGCCTGAAAGCAAAATTTATTTCCTATATTATTTTTCTTTGAACAAACAAAAAAGCAACCCATCTTTATCAAATGAAGAGCACAGCTCTTAAAATAAAATTTGTAAATATTCTTCTTACGTAAGTCAACACGACTTTCTCTAAAATAGTAGGTTACAATAAGAAAGGAAATGATGCAAAATGAATGTCAGAACATACTGCTTTTATTTTCTGGGGATTTGGAGTTTTTTCTTCAACAACATTGGGTGAAGAATGACTGTGTGACTTAGATCTCACTTTTTGTAATACATTCTTGGATACTTGTTTAAAAATTTCTACATTATTATAAAGCAGGTTGACAATTTGAACTTTGAACTACCTAATGATAATGCCTTGAGGAAGAAATAAGACAGAAAAACAATGCAAGTGGTGACCATGCAATTGCTGGAATTTCTAGAGAAAAGACAGTCTACCATGTCAACAAATTGAAAATGAGTTTCCAAAACTTTGGCTCATACAAAAAAGCCAGATGTCTCAATGTTTTATTTTTACAAGTGTCTTTGCTCTATCTTTGCCTCTTCTTCTATGAAGAATTCAAATCCTTGTAAACCTATTTTTGAACAAAGAGATCTTTTCTTTGGTTGTTTTTTTTTTTAATTGAATGAACCCAGGTGCTTCTTTGGATCTCTCTCAAATTACTGCCCTGGCTGTGCCACTTATGCTGTAATGACTATCTATTATTCTTCTATTACTGCTTTGCTTTTTTATTCAAGCATACCATAGAAAGTGCTCAGCAACAATGAGATTAAGGAATATATAAAACACAGAGTGAAGTTTGCTGTCTGTTTTCATTGCCAATGTCAAAGTTTGATTTACTGCCCAGAGCCACTGTTCACTACAGTTTGTGCCACTTCACACTCCCAGACACAATCCGAACAGTGATTAGCAGCTACCTACATGGGTAGATAGCTGGATTGGTCTGGACCCTACAGGGCTATGTATAGGTCAATATACCTACTGGTGCACTAGGAAATATTGCTGGACATTCCTCTGAGTCCACTGACAAATTGCTAGATTGATCCCTGGTCTAGGCCACTTTCCACTCTCAAAAAAATTCCAGAGCTGATCTGGAAGTTAACATGGTGTGTGGTGTAACCCCAGCTGGCAACTAAGTATCATGCAGCTTCTTGCTCGCTGTTGCCTCATCAATGGGATGGGGGGGGGAGAATAAAAAAAAAGGTAAAAACTCATGGGTTGAGATAAGAACAGTTTAATAATTGAAACAAAGTAAAATATTGTAGTAGTAGTAGTAGTAGTAGTAGTAGTAGTAGTAGTAGTAGTAGTAGTAGTAATTCTTTAATGAAAAGGAGAGAGGAATAGAACTCAAAACACCCTAAGTGGTGCCCAATACAGTTGCTCACCACCCTCTGATCGATGCCCAGCCCATCCCATGACCAGCTCTGTCCTGGCCAACTCCCCCCAGTTTATATACTAGGCATGTCATTCTATGGTATGGAATATCCCTTTGGCCACTTAGGGTCAGCTGTCCTGGATGTGCTCCCTCCTGGCTTCTTCTGCACCTGCTCACAGGCAGAGCATGGGAAACTGAAAAGTCTTTGACTTAGGATAAGCACTACTGAGCAACAACTAAACATCAGTGTGTTATAAACATTATTCTCATTCTAAATCCAAAACACTGCACTGCACTAGCTACTAAGAAGAAAATAAACTTTATCCCAGCAGAAACCAGGACACATGGGCCAGTTTATGTAGTCCTCATGTTCTGGATGCCAAAACTATGGGCATGGACTGCTAACCTGCCAGTTGGCCTCTGTACTGGAGCACTGCCTTGCAGCCATGCTGAATTCAGCAGTAGAGACATCGTCTGGGAGTCAAATCTTCCCAAAGTGGAAAATCAATTGCTGAGCGTGAACACTAGCTGGCTAACATTACTTATAGTCCCTCCTACAAGGACTTCCACTTCAGTGACAGGCCTGAAGTTTTGTTCTTGCCCATTTTACACTACCCTCCAACTTTCTTATCTATACACAAAGACCTTTAAAATACATGACAAACAGCTGATCTACAGATGTAGGGAGGCTGAAATCAGCTTTTTTTCCTCTTTTGATTAATGTATAATAAGCAAGTTCCTTTCCTGCTTACGCTTTCTAAAGTAGATTTTGTACATATTCCTCTAAACAATAGGAACAAGGATACACAAAACCATGACTTGTTTCAAATTATATTAACACCATTTGGTTTTATTTCTTATAAAGCACAGTATATTTATTCTACTCTAACCTTTCTTCATACCAGTTCTTTCAGGGCAGAACTGATGAGTTTATGCTATGTCTCCTCAATCTACTGTTGTACAGTAGCCTGTTATTTTTCCAAATTATTCACATTATAGATAAGATTGCATTTTACTACACTGCTAGACTCTATTACACATTTATAAAACTAAGTTTTATTTTCACTAATGCTTTGATGGGAGGTGAATTTTAAACCCAGGAGAATTACTCAACAAAGAAATGAAGAAATGAGGAGGAAAGGAGGTAGAACAAGACAGATGTGGGATCTGTGCACAATTTCTCCATGAAGAAAGATATGAGACCAAGATAATTAGCCTATAGAGGAGAATGGAAACATGAGGCACTAACACTGCACTTTCAAACAGCAATAGCTTATTTTACATAAACTTTTGGAATCTGAATTTCCTAGCAAAAAAATCCCCAAACCCAAGACATGTATATTTAGTCAGATTTCTTTTTTGTATAAACTTTTCATAGGGAAAAAGGCTGGTTTGTGGTTTGTTTGTTTTGTTAGTTTTTGGTTTTTTTGTTTGTTTCTTTTCTAAACATCTTTACATAATTTGGGGAAAGGGAGAAAACATTTACCAACTTTTTGCTAATAGAACTTGAAGGAATTCCTTACTGTCTCACACTTTTAGAGGCTGGTCTTATACTGGGTATCTACATGACATTATTTTAATCATTGATGATACAATTCAAACAAGACCAGAAACTATTGCCCAGTGCTTCTCTGAGCTCTACAGATACCCAGGGACATCTGGGACTGATTAGGAAACATGACAGATTATGGTCTGACTGCTTCTACAGACTGAATCTTCTGCAGGATCAAAGTAGTGGCCTGTGTGCTGGAGTCACAGCACTGAGACAGGACTGCAGCACAGAGTGAAGGGATTGCATCAGTTGCACATCAGCATGAGATGATTTGGGTCTTCTCTTACAACAGGGTGTGAACTCCATTGAGCTATTTTCTGCTATTTGGATGCGTCACTGGAAGTCTTCGCCAGCTCCTCAGTCTACTCCAACTGACAGGCTGTACTGGTGGACTTTAGGAAAGTGTACAGAGGTACTTTTGAATGTTTTGCATCTTGCACCACTTTGACTGTTCACCAAACTAGATCCACTATTGTCAATACTTTATATAGAAAGCTTAAATGCTTTTCATTTTAAGCTCTGCTTCTGAAATCTCCATGAGCCAAACTCACCCAGGTGTTCTGGCAATACACATAGGACACCTTGACTCTAGTTCTTGCAGAGCTCTTTAGCTGCATCCTCTGGCTATTATGTCCCCACGTTCATATTTCCTGTTTTGCTGACCCGCGAGATTTTTATTTCACTTTTCATCAGGCTAGTAAATCATTCTTAAAAGCAAGATTGAAAGATAAGCTTACTCGTTCTTTAGTTTTCTTACAACTCAGCCTCCAATGGACCTTAGAAGCTGTTTAAAGTGGAATTATGCAGTTTAAGACGGTTTTTAGGCTGCTGGCGGAACAGGACAACTTTTCTGTTTCGCCTCTCAGACTAACAGTCTGTTTTAGCGCTGGTAACTTTTAACGGAGGCTGGTTCCCATCCCGAAGCTCGGCTCCTCGCCAGCGGCAGCGCGGTGGGCGCGGCAGCAGCCCCGCGGGGCGGGGGAC
>NW_008662083.1:0-2938 GCF_000695815.1 Acanthisitta chloris
ATCGCAACTAGAGGCTAACGGAGGGCAGGGACGGAGCAGAACTGGGAACAGGACCGGGACAGGGAAGGACCATGGGCAGAGCTTCCCGGAGAGCAGGAACAGAGTGGGGCAGACCGGGTGCGGTGAGGGAAGGAGTGAGCACAGCTCTAGACACGATTCTATTTTATTACGGCAAAGGTGAAAAAGCCACCTCGGCCCAACAGGCCACCAGAAAAATTTATCCCAAAAATAACTCGGTACAAAACAGGTCTGCTCGGAATTAAAAAAAACCTTTACAGGAGTTTAAAACCTATCCCAGAACATAAAAGTAAAACAAATCCCATCCTCGGTATTAGTAGCCACAGCCGCAGCCCCGTGGAGCGAGATCGGAGTCCTTCCTATGCCGCCGCCGCTTTAGCTGGTGTCCATCTGCAGAGGTGGGGGAGTGGTCAGCAGGTGCCCCTTGGCACCCTCACAGCTCCCACAGCACCCCCTCAACTCCCACAGCACCTCACAGTACACTCTTGGCACCCGCAGCACCCTCACGGCACCCTCAGCACCCCAGCTCACCTGTCCCTCCACTGTTACTCTGCCCTTGCCAGACAGGGACAGGCAGGTCTGACCCCCCCAGCCTGCCTGGCCCACAGCCTGAGAGCTCCCACCAGCCCTGGGCATGGCTGACCCAGCACAGCTCACTGCACTGGGCAGGACCAGGAACTGCCCCACAGCTTCTTCCAGAATCCTGCTCATCCCATTTCTCCCATGCTCTTGCTCTGACTGTATCCCAGCCGTGCACCACTTCTGCCCTCGGCTCTGCTGGGATTTCGCCCTGGCACAGAGGCTCAGTGGGGTCTCTGAAAGCCATGACCCACACACAGCTCCCCTCACTGGGGCTCATTTCTGCCACCAGCATCACACCCTTCTCCAGCAGCATCCCACACAGTCCTCTCACATGGGATTTTCCTTTCTGCTGTCCCATTCCTGCAGCCTATCAGCTCTGCAGGCTTTGTCCTGCAGCTGCTCTGGCTGTGGAGGAGCTGTCCCAGCCCAGCAGGAGCACAGCTGTTCCTTTGCCATTGGCAACAGCAGGCCACAAAGTGCTCAGGAAAGCAAAGGCAAGTCCCAGCTCAGCTTCAGGCTGGAAAACGCCCTCCCCTTCCCGTGGGTTCTGTGCTTCCAGTGCCCCCCAGGACACCCCTCAGCAGCACTCACCCTGGCATTGTAAGCATCCAGCTGTGCATCTAGTTCTTCTGCGGAGAGCTGCTGTTTGGAGGTTCTCCCAGCTCCTCTGCCTCTGCCCCTGTTCCCGCCACGAGTCCCTCGCCTCCCCCACCGCCGAACCCCCCTGAGACCCCGCGGGTTCTGGTCATGCCACCTCTGTTTACACTGTGGGTTGAAAAACCAACAACTTTAGTGCACCCAGCGAGCCCAGCAGGGCCCACACAGCCCTCCGAGGAGGGGCCCAGTGCCCCCTCAGCCTCCACAGGGGCTCCCTCACCTCTGTGCTGGTCTCCTCTGCGTGTCAATCTGTGATGTCACCAGCTGGATGTTCATGGGGCGTCCTGCAGGGACAGTGGTCATGAGAGCGGGACGGACACGGGCACGGGGGACACGGGCACAGGAGGAACGCATGGGATGGGAAGGACACAGGACATAAACAGGCACAGGAGGGACACAGGCACGGGAGGGACATGGGCACATGAGAGGAACACAGGGGCACGGTGGACACAGGCACAAGGGGACATGGACACGGGAGGGACACGGGCACATGGGCTGCTCCAGGCACAGAGAGGCCCCCCAGGCAGGCAGGCTCACCGTCCAAGGGGACGCCGTTGTACTGCTTCATGGCCTTCAGTGCGTCGGCCTTCCTCTCGAAATGCACGTCTGCCGTGCCGAGGCTGCGGCCGGACCGGTCGTAGTGCACAGCTGCCTTCTTCAGGGTCCCGAACTCCGCAAAGAGCTCCTGAGGACGAGGGCAGAGCAGAGCTGTGTGTCTGTCCCTCAGCACTGCCAATAGCACAGCTTGCAGCCCCATGCTCGGACAGTGCCCATACAGTGCCAACCGCCACGGACAGCAGAGACAGTGCCAGAGGGAGCACAGCCCTCAGGAGCACCTCCGAGCTGCCACAACACCAGGCAGGACTGTGTGATTCCTCCTGCAGGAGCTCATTCTTAACCAGTGGAGAACACCTGAGGGATGCCAACCCCGAGGAGCTGGGGGGCTTTGCTGATGCCCAGTCAAAGGAACAACTCCTGAAAACACTGCAGACCCCAGACATCCATCCCACGGAAGAGAAGGAGTTGTGTGAGCACAGGGGTCCACAATGGCAGTTCTACTGTGCTGGACTTGTGCCCAGTGGGAACATACCCAAAAAGTGAGGCCAGCAAAGTCCTCTGCTGCCACCAAGGCTGGAAATGACGAGGCAGCAACAAAGCCACTGACTTTACTTGGGAAGGCAACAAGGACATCTCCCCATGGCAAGTCTCCGCTGCAGCCTGACACCCACCCAGGCTGTCCCATGCGGCCTGGGTGCCCCTGGCAGTGCAGCTGTCACCCTGTGTCACTGCCCTGCACAGCACTCCGAGCAGGGCTGTGGGGGGATGGTACAGGAGGGGATGGCACAGGGCACTAGGCAGGGCTGCAGGAGGGGATGGCACGGGAGGGGGTGGCACAGGGCACCAAGCAGACACTCTGGACAGATGCAGCGAGCGAGGCCCTGCCAGCCCTGCCCCAGAGTCCCAGGCAGTTGCTCCTGCAAGCAGCAGTGAGCACCGGGAGTGACCCTGCACAGCTCCTCCACAGCCACAGCTCCCTCCAGCCTCTCCAACCACATAATGATGGGTTAGCACCGGGACAAAACAAATCCCACACCTGGGGCAGCACTAAATGATGGGGCTGGGAGTAACCAGCGGGCCAAAGTGACTGGGTCAGCTTTGCTGCCAAATCAACCCCATGGCA
>NW_008662083.1:2999-3455 GCF_000695815.1 Acanthisitta chloris
ATAAGTATCTGATTTACACCCCATCTGAGCTCACAGGAGGACAAGTGTCTTGCGGCACAGTGCCCAGCCACTAGGTGCCCTGGAAGTACTCCCTTCCCATTCAAATATTCCAACCCCTGGCAGAGCAGGATTGGTGTGTGGAGGGGCTGGAGTGACTGAACCAGTGAGGACATTCTAACAGTAGCAGTTTTGCTCTGCCTGGGCAGGACACAAGGGGCAGGGGCTGCTGTCAGGGCAGTGCTCTGTGCCCTGCCTGGGACAGGACCCGGTGGGACACCCCTGGCAGTATCATTCCCGCACCACTTGTGGCCCACAACACGCCCCCGTGGCAGCCCCTGGCAGCAGCCTCCCCCGTGTGCCGCGGCACGGCAGAGTCCCAGGCACACAGCCTGCCCCTCGGGGCCGCGGCAGGACAGAACCCGCGGCACGGAGTCACCGGGAGCTCCCGGGATTCCC
>NW_008662084.1:0-328 GCF_000695815.1 Acanthisitta chloris
TGTTCTCCTCAGGGCATGTCTTGGTTCATGATTTCACTGCTCTCTGCCTGTGTGAGGGACAGGAGAAAGGTTGATGAATAGGAATTTGGTGAGCAAGGTAACCCCCTGAGATGGGCTGCTAGAAGAGGTTGGTGATAATCTGATGTGGTGAATGTCTTGGGCAGAGACCAAAGAAAGTGCTGTGAGGAGAGGCTGAGGGAGCTGGGGGTGTTCAGCCTGGAGAAGAGGAGGCTCAGGGGAGACCTTAGCCCCCTCTGCAACTCCCTGACAGGAGGTTGGAGTCAGGTGGGGGTTGGTCTCTTCTCCCAGGACAAGAGGGCACAGACTC
>NW_008662084.1:361-2384 GCF_000695815.1 Acanthisitta chloris
TAGGAAGAGATTTTTTATGGAGAGAGTGCTCAGGCATTGGAATGTGCTGCCCAGGGAGGTGGTGGATTCCCCATCCCTGGAGATTTTCAAGCTGAGACTGGATGTGGCACTTAGTGCCATGGGCTAGTACCCACAGAAGAGTTGGACTCAATCTTGGAGGTCTTTTCCAACCTGATTGATTCTTTGATTCTATGAAATGTCTCTTTGGCCTTGAAGGTCAGAAATCCAACTGACTCCTGTTGCCCCATGCAGGGTGTGTGGGTTGGAGGATGGAGAGGTGTTGTCCAACAGGGAGAAAGCAACATCACAGGAGCCTGGCAGGGACAGGGCTGATGAACTGTTGGGAGAAGAAAGGCATCACATCCAGTGGGAATTAGGGGTTTGTGCCTGCCAGAGACCCACACACTCCTCTAAAAACAGTTGAGACAAACCCAAGTTGCTTTCCAAAATGGTCTCTGTGTTTCTGCTTTGTTAGTTTCAAAAAAAAAAAAAAAAAAAGGCGTTTTTTGTTCTCCTTAACTCCTCTTTTGAAGAGGCACTAATGGAAATAATTATCTGCTGAGATCAATACTCAGAGCTCTCCTACCCCTGAGTGTTTAGTGTGGTGTTCAGCTGCCTGTTGTTGCCGTGATTTCCATCTGTGAGAGCACATGTTCCCTCTCACAGTGCCCACGAGCAGGAAGAGAAAAGGAGCATTTAATGCCATTCATGGATCTTTGCTCACAAGGAGCTAACACTGAGCAGAGCTGGTAACTAACTCTGCAAGGGAACTGGGTGAAGAAGGTAGTGGATATCAAGGTCTCTGAGCTGAGGAACCAGTGCACAGCTTTATCAAACAACCCTCTGAATTGTCCTCTGCATCTAAAAGAAGTTTAAAACCTTTTGTCTAGGATGGTGCTCAGTCCCTCACGGGATGGAATAATGCAGACCAGACACAGGGATTGCAGCCACAGGTCTGTTTGCCTTCACTTGCCTCTGAAGTTTGGCACCCACAACCAGCATAACACACATTTAAGCAGCTACAAAGCTTAATGTCCTCATAATTAGACCATTTTCCATGCTAAACTGCAAAAAACTTTGTGCCTGCTTATTAAATGGTTGTTTTATTATCATCATTATTATTTTCAGTCTAACCTGTGACACAGAGAATTTCCTGGGAGCTGAGGTGCAGTTAAAGTGCAGGAAAACTTGTTTGAACAAAACACCTTTAAACATGCTGAAGGTTTATGCACAGGCAGGAGCACTTGAGTGTTGGGTATGTACAGACAGAAACATGGGACGTGTTTATTCCTATGTGTGTTGCCTTCCAAGTTGAATAGAACTCAGTGTTTCGGGCAGCTGTGGTGGAAATAAATGGGGTGTATTTGTGCTTTGACGTATCAGGTTGCAGCCTCAGCTTTTCTGGATGCAGAGCTGCACCAGGCAAATAGGTTTTCCCAATCCCTCAGTGCTTCATGGAGCTGCTGAACACAGACAAACCAGAGGGAGATCATAGCATCAAGCAGCAGCACAGTGGCTCTGAGTGTTTTCCTATCCCAGCTCAGCAGTGCATCCTGTTTAACTGATGTGAGATTAATTAAAGTGAGGATGAGTCCAGGCCTTTACATCACTGTGTGAACTCAACCTGCTTGGGCTCTCCTGGCAGTGCTTTAAGGCTGTTTCATGCTCAGCAGAAGGTTTGTGGGTTGGTCCGTTCTAAGATACGCCTTTTTTTCCTGTTTATTTTAATATTCCCCACATTTCAGAGGGAATTTCTTCACGGGGGCAGCTCAGACCGTGTTCCCACCTCTCCCTAGGTGCTGTCCAGCCTCAGCTCACCCATCCCTGCTAGTGCAGCTTCCCCTGCCCCGTGCAGCAGCATTTCAACTATGAACCAGTGTCTGATGTTGGATATTTATGCAGCAGCTGAGAAACCTATATGATTAAATTTCCCTGTGGCCCAGGCAGAGAAATTGGGGTTGGATGAGCTTCTTCCTCGACGTGAGCTGTGCCGGCCTGAAGGATTTTGCTGGTGTAGTGGTCA
>NW_008662084.1:2429-6413 GCF_000695815.1 Acanthisitta chloris
AATTCAGCTGCAGCACATCAGGTTAACCTTTGGGTTGTACACTGAGCTTGCTGCTCTGTGCAGCCTTTGCCTTAAAGCAGCAA
Organism: Acanthisitta chloris; assembly: GCF_000695815.1. Taxonomy (NCBI): domain Eukaryota; kingdom Metazoa; phylum Chordata; class Aves; order Passeriformes; family Acanthisittidae; genus Acanthisitta; species Acanthisitta chloris. The sequence goes on from NW_008662084.1 coordinate 2,513, forward strand.
ACATGATTCTTTCAGAGCAGGGAAGAGACCTGCAGGCACCTTGGTTCTGGTTCGTTTTGGGGTCACAGCCACAGCTGAGCATGACTTGGTTGTTGTGCAAGCCTGAGATTCATTCAGGTATATAGTTTAGCACATCAGGTTAACCTTTGGGTTGTACACTGAGCTTGCTGCTCTGTGCAGCCTTTGCCTTAAAGCAGCAAACATGATTCTTTCAGAGCAGGGAAGAGACCTGCAGGCACCTTGGTTCTGGTTCGTTTTGGGGTCACAGCCACAGCTGAGCATGACTTGGTTGTTGTGCAAGCCTGAGATTCATTCAGGTATATAGTTTAATGATCCGTATTTTCCTGTTGGGTTTAATAGTCTGGGTTTATGTGATGCTTTTAGCTGTGGGGAGCGTCAGGAATTCTGACAGAGTTGCTACAATACCCACCGTGGGGCTGTAAGGGTGTTAAATCCCTGTCCAATTCTGGGTTACACCTGGACATCCCTCTCTTCTCACTCACAGCTGGATGCAGTGAGTTATCCAGAAATTCAAGGTGCTCTGCTGGTGAATTTTGTTAAGATCCAATGTCCACACCACCTTGTGCAACCTGATCTAGTGAGGTGTCCCTGCCCAGGGCAGGGGGTTGGGACTAGGTGACCTGCAAGGGTCATTCCAACCCTTAAATTCTATGATCCTATGACCCTGCATCTAATGCTGCATCCCGTTCTCCTTGTGACACATCCTGTCTCTTCCCCGTGTCATCCAGGCAGAGATATCCATGGGAAGGACTAACCAGGCAGGTTGGGAATGAACTGAGTGTCAGTGGTAGATCAGAGGAGACCTGATGATCACAGCAGAGCAGAGATGAATGTAGGAATCCATTCCTGTGGCTGTTGCAAAGTAAGCCATTAAATACATACCAAATCTAAGTGGGAAGCATTTGGTCAAGCTCAGAATTGCAGGTGGGGCCTCAGCTTGGACCTTTCTCTGTGAGGTCCTGGTTGCATCTTAGGACACACTGATGAGAAGCTAGAAGAAGTGAGAATGGCTAAAGAGGTTTGTGGAGAGGTAAAAGTATGGAATTGGGGTAACTTAATGTCATAGGATCATAGAATGGTTGGTGTTAGAAGGACTTAAAGATCATTGAGTTCCCCCCCTGCCATGGACAGGAACACCTCCCACCAGCCCACGTGGCTCCAAGGCCCATCCAGCCTGGCCTGGAACACTCCCAGGGATGGAGCAGCCACAGCTTCTCTGGGCAGTGTGTGCTAGTGCCTCAGCACCTCACAGGGAACAACTCCCCTCCAGTATCCCACCTAACCTGCCCTCTGGCAGTGAGAAACTATTCCCTGTGTCCTGTCCCTCCATCCCTTGTCCCAAGTCCCTCTCCAGCTCTCTTGGAGCTCTTCAGGCACTGGAAGGGGCTCTAAGGTCTCCCTGGAGCTTCTCTTCTCCAGGCTGGACACCCTCAGCTCTCCCAGCCTGGCTCCATTGCAGAGCTGCTCCAGCCCTCGGAGCATCTCTGTGACCTCCCCTTGCCCCATCCTCCTGCTGTTGGTGCCCAGAGCTGGAGCAGCACTGCAGGTGAGGTCTCACCTGAGTGGGGCAGAGGGACACAATCCCCTCAGTGCTGCCCAGCACACAATTCTGGGTGCAGCACATGTGGCTGGGGCACGTCCAGCCCATCCCACCCACCAGCACTCCCAGTCCTTCTCCCAGGGCTGCTGTCCATCTGCTTGTCCCCAGCCTGGGGTGATACCAGCAGTTGCCCCAACCTAGGTCCAACATTTGGCCTTGTTAAACCTCATGAGATTTCCATGTAGAAGGAGACGATTCAAGGCAAGACAAGACTGTGTTTGAAGACATTTTTATGCTGACCCTGCTGTGGGGATAGATGGTCTGGGGAGGAGGGCTAAAAAGAATAAGTTGAAGCCACTTCTGAGCTTTCCAACCTCCGTGTTTACACACTTAGAGTGAAGCTGAGGGCCCTTAACGGTGGATTCGGGTCTACCCTGGTGGAGCTGGAGGGTGATAAAACATGGGAAGGTTCTACAGAGGAATGACTCATGACCGCTGGAGTTGGCCATGCTCTAGGTTGCACCAAGCCTGGAGCAAGACCTCAAAGAACTCATCCTCCATCCTCTCAGACATGTAATTTCAGAGTCTGCTGGTTCAGGCTAGTTGTTCCTTGAATGGGCTTGTTCCTGGCTTGTGGTGGCAGCAGCATTCCGGACGTCCTGCCCTTCCCTCTGCAGGATCTGAGGGATCATTGCAAAGGGAGAAAAGGACTCATTAACCTCTACCGTCTGTCTCTTCCCCGTGTCATCCAGTTGGTGTTTGCCTTGATGGTGATAATTACACAGAAGTATGCAATTGCAAGACAAATGTTTCATTGAGAGCAGGTTTGTCGCTAGTCTCTTGTCTGCTTCCATCTGGGGTGAGTGTGGCTGTGCTGGTTGTCTTGGCAGCCTGGATCAGCGAGAGGCCTGGTGGACTGATTCTGCACCCTCTCAAACGAGTGAGAAAAGAAATGGAATTAAGAGGCTAATGGGATCCTTCATTCCCTGCTGATGCCTTGGGAGCTTCTAATTCCTACAGAATAGTTAGCCCAAGACCCACACCTGCTGTGGGTTTATTTTCCTGAAAATGTCAGAGTGATCAGGCACTGGAATGTGCTGCCCAGGGAGGTGGTGGATTCACCATCCCTGGAGGTTTTCAAGCTGAGACTGGATGTGGCACTTAGTGCCATGGGCTAGTGACCACAGTAGGGTTGGACTCAATGATCTTGGAGGTCTCTTCCAAGACAAGACTGGATGTGACACTTAATGCCATGATCTAGTGACCACGGTAGGGTTGGGCTTGATGATCGTGGAGGTCTTTTCCAACCTGGTTGATTCTGTGATTCTATGATAGTACATACACGGCTGCCCCAACCCTGGCAGTGTCCATTCCAGGTTGGATGAGCCTTGAGCAACCTGCTCTGGCGAGAGGTGTCCCTGCCCAGGGCAGGGGCTGGGGCTGGATGATCTCCAAGGTCTGTCCCAACCCCTAAAATTCTATGGTTCTATAATTCAAGATAACATCCTCTGCCTGGTCAGAGCTCCAGGTACCTTGTAAGGAATCCTCTAAATGTGCCTTGCTGTGCTAGATGATGGTATTAAATGCCTCCAGATGGTCTTAAATAAAAATCACATTTTCTATCCCTTGGGCAATGCCCAGTAATGTATTCCTGCAACATCCTGGGAGTCAGGAGGCTTTTAAACCCAACACAAGCCCCTTAGGTTGTGAAGGCTCCTTGTCTAGGCATGTCTGAATAAATAGGTTGTAAATTCTGTGCTGCCTCTTGGGAAGGACTCGCCAAGGTGAAGGTGGCCCTGTAGCCTGGCTGCAAGGGGAATTGGAATTGAGATTATTTCTCCTCTCCTGGCTCTGGAGTGCAGAAGGTGTCCAGGGCAGAGCTTCCTTACAGTCACAGCAGCATTAGCTGCTGGAATAATTTAAATAGATCTTCCCTCTGGGAAATCACACTGATCTTAATAGGTTTTTTTAATTAAATAATGTGCTGACTGTTACCAGCAGAAAATATGTTGATTTTTACATTTATTCTTTGCATTTCCTTCTGGTTGTCGCTCAGTCGCTTAAGCAGACAAAGGCTCAGGATTGCTTCCCTCCGGGAAACAGCCCCAGGACCTGCCCACAGGCTGCACCCAGCAGGGTGTGATACCTGGGAATATGTACATAGGAGATGCTGGAAAACCCTGTGGTGAATTGCTGGAAGGTCTTGTCACAGGATACATCCCGAATCCAGCGCTGGAGCTCTCCTGGTGCATCAGCCCCACGGAGCTCCTCCAGGCAGCTGGGAAACTGGGGAAGGGCTGGAGCTTCTGTGCTTCTCTCCCCTGCTGCTAGTGCAGTGGG
>NW_008662084.1:6452-11521 GCF_000695815.1 Acanthisitta chloris
AAGCCTAACGAGCATAAAACCAGCCTGTTCTCCCCTGTGCTGGTGCAGCCCAGCTATGAACCCTCTGCACTCCCCCAGCACCACTGGGTGGGAGTAGCCCAGAGCTTTGGGGCACAGGCTGGAGGTGCCATGGCAACATCTCAGGCAGGAGCTGGTTGGGTATGAATGCTCGTGCACATGCCAATTAAAGTTTAAACAGCCTCTGACGCGAGGAGTGAGCCAGTGCAGCAGGACCCCTGGCTGATGAATAAAGTATGGGGGCTCGGAAGGGATGCATGTGCTGGTGGGCAGCTGGATCCAAGGCTGCTCCAACCCTGCCTGGATCCAAGAGTGTTCCAGCTCTGCCTGGATCCAAGGCTGCTTCATCCTTGCCTGGCCTCATAACTGCCTGTCCTTCTCTCCTGGAGGGGTTTGGAGGATTTGAGATGCTGTGGATGCTCCATCACCTGCAGTGGTGTGCTCATCGGTGCTTCTACCTGCTTTGGGGTGAGCTGAGCTCTCTGTCAGGCACCTGTATGAGATCTTCAGCATTTCCCAACCCTTTCATTGTCACAAATAGAATCACAGTATGTAGCTCAAGGCTCCAACCTGGCTTTGAACACTGCCAGGGCTGGGGCAGCCACAGCCTCCCTGGGCAGCCTGGGACAGGGTCTCACCACCCTCACAGGGAAAACTTCTGCCTGATATCTAATCTCAGCTTCCTTCAGTTAGTTTCTCCCCGTTACCCCTTGCCCTGTCCCTGCAGTTCCTAACAGAGTCCCTCTGCAGCTTCCCTGGAGCCCCTTCAGCTCCTGGCAGTTGCTGTGCTTTGAGATGAGATGAGCTCTCTGTGCCCTCTGTACAAGATCCTCAGCATTTTCCACTCCCAAATTGTCACAAATGGCTTGAAGTTATTAATATTTTGTGCTGCAGCATGAACCAGGAGAGAGGTTCTCTTGTGGCTGTGCCTTAATGTTAATGCCTGAGCGGTCACTAAGTGTGGGTTAGTAGTTTTATCCCTGTTGTACAAAAGGAAGATGAGTTTTCAGGGCATTAAAGCACTTCCCAAGACCACACCATGGTTAAGACTGCAGCACAAAGTCCTTCATCCCTGGCTGCCACCTCCCCATGCTCCCCCATGCTCTCACCTTACAAATCCCTTTCCCAGGGATGATGCTTTTTGCTCATTGACTTGCCAAGCTCCACGGTAAAACCACTTGGCTTCACCTTTGCCCCTTCAGCTTGGGAAGTCCTAGTATTTCCCCCTTAACAGAACAAACCTCTCCCACTATCCAGCTTAAATCCAAAAATGGATGAGGAAAACTACTTGACCTTGTGCCTGGGCTTGGAGGCTGTTTAATGTAAGCTCTGGCCTCGTGTTTCAGCCTCTTCTGTAAGCCAGTCCTACTCTCCTTCCTTATCTCAGTGTCTCCTTCCCTATCCTGCTGTCTCCTCAGCCAGGGATCTGCTGCCAGAAATTGGCAAGAATCTGCCTTCCTGCTTTGCTCCATGAGGTTTGGTGGCAGCATTTGTGCAGCCAAACATTTCAGACCCAGCTCCTGGTTATGGATACCAGGCTGAAGTGCTAAGTCCATGCAACCAGCATTGTTCAGTTACCAGTGGTTTGTGTCTTTTAACTCAGGCCCTTACCTGAGCACACAGGATCTTCTGCAATTTGGGGGTTTTCTCTGTGTTTGAACAGTTCTGCTGGTTATGGTTGATTGAGTCTTTGAGGTGTCTGTGCCCAGAAGTGGGGAAGAAATTGAAAACACGGGGAAAAATGGGAGATTTCAGCCTCTCTGGGTCTCCCTGCCTGCAAATCCTGGCCAGACACTGCTGCAGGAGCTCTTGCCCTTCTGAAGCTTCACATGCATCTGTGTCTCTCCCACCTGCACTTCAGATTTTCTCCCTGGTAAGTTGTTTTTCAGCCCTATTATCATGTTTTTTATTAGCCTTGGGAGGCTGACCTGGAAACAGAGAGTGTAGGAGAGATGCTGTGCAAAATATTATCAGGAACATCAGAAAACACAGCACAGCAGCCTTTCCTTCAAAGCTGGAGGCACTCAGTGCAGAGGTGGGGGGTGCAAACCTGTGGGGTTTTGTAGAGCCAACTTTTGGAGCTGATAAAGCTTGAAAGGCAGGTTTGGGAAGGCTTTGCTCAGCTCGCTGCTGCCTTGAGCTGTTTTGATGCTGGTTTCAGTGTTTCCCTTCATCTGCCCTCAGCAGGGATGTTTTCATCCACTCAAAGCTGAGGTCCAGGCTTTTTGGCAGCACAGCCAAGCTGCCTGCACGAGCAGCCCACACAGGGAATCCTTCCCTTGGTGGCTGGACAAGCCGCGATTCCTATTCTTTCTACCCACTTCCAGGCACAAAGAGCATGGAGGGAGGTGACAGGGATGATACCATGACTTGAGCAGCACTTCTTGCCCTTTGCTTTCCCCTGATTTTATTCCCTATTGTCTATCCCTGGTGTGAGGTGATACCAAAGATCTACCAGATGCCTTCTCACCCCAAAAGCAGTGAGGAAAGAGGGTGAAACTCTGGATCCTCTCTGCAGGAGGATGCCTGGGAAGGGACCCAGGCAGTGCTGGCTGCAGGAGAGTTTCTTGCAAAGGTACTTCAGAGATGCTGAATCCTTACTTATTCCTGTTTTCTGACCTCAGAAAGGATGACGCCTCCAGCCAAACCACTTCACTTAAAAAACTGCTCAATTGCACCAAACTTCACTCAGGTCCAGCCACTGGAAGGTCCTCCTTGCTGGAGTGGCCACCAAACCCTCCATGCTCTGATCCCCAGGTGTGTCCTGGGCTCCCAGACACTCTGCCCCTCTGGTTTTCTGGCTCCCTGCACGTGCCCACAGCAGCCACCAGAAATCTGGGCTGCATTTTCAGGCCAGAATCATAATAACTCTTTATTCTTCTAAAGCCTTAATTAATTTTCTGTGCTCTTGCTGGGCCTAATATCCCTCGAACAGCTCACTTCTGCAAATTAGCTTGATTAATGGCAGGGCCCAGACACAAAGCTCCTCACCCTGCTCATCTTTCCCATGGGAGCATTTCCAGCCTTTTGTTCTCCTCTGCTGAGGCCAAGCTTCAGTCTCAGCTGTTCGGTGGGAGCACATAAACACACAGACAATGTACAGACAGGCCATGGGGTTCCTCAGATGATGAGATAAAATTTCCCTGGATGACAACATCAAATTACACGTTTAGCTGTTGTACACAGAGGTCTGAAATGCTGCAGTGCCTTCCTCCTCCTCATGCCTTGTCACTGATCCTCGTGGCCTTCAGTGGCAGCAGTGCTGAGGTTTGGTGCTTGCTGCCCTCTGTGCCTTCTGCAGGTTGTCCCACCTGTTTCACATGACCTTCAGCCTCACCTTTCCTGTGCTGCTCTGCTCTCCCTCCCCAGCTCCTGCCTGTGCCACGACACAGTGGATTTCCAGGAAACATCTTGGTTCTGCCAACTGCCTCTGGGGTGGAGGGAAGGAGGCAGGATGGACCAGCTTGGCTCCACGTGCTGGTAGTGAATATCGTTCAGGTGGCAGTTTTCAGTCCATGTGAGGCAAAACCAGAGGCTGTGCCTGGTTTGGAGGCTGCAGGAGCAGCAGGTCAGCAGTGCCTCTGTGCTCAGCACTGGTGAGGTCACACCTCGAGTGCTGTGCCCAGTTCCAGACTAGAAGGTAACTGAAGTGCTGGAGAGCGTCCAGAGAAGGCAACGGAGCTGGTGAGGGGTCTGGAGCACAAATGCCTGAGGAGAGGCTGAGGGAGCTGTGGGGAATCAGCCTGAACTAGAGGAGGCTCAGGGGTGACCTTATCAGCCTCTGTGCTCAGCACTGGTGAGGTCACACCTCGAGTGCTGTGCCCAGTTCCAGACTAGAAGGTAACTGAAGTGCTGGAGAGCGTCCAGAGAAGGCAACGGAGCTGGTGAGGGGTCTGGAGCACAAATGCCTGAGGAGAGGCTGAGGGAGCTGTGGGGAATCAGCCTGAACTAGAGGAGGCTCAGGGGTGACCTTATCACCCCACCCTGGGCACATTGAAGCCTGGAGTGTTGCAGCCACTGTGTAGTTAGGCAAGTGCTGTTAGAGAGAAGGTTTGGCCAATTTTGGGCTAAACAAGTGTCTTATGAGCCATTCTTCCCCAAGCAGCTGTGCTGCTGTCATTAGATGTAAGGTCTTTTCCATCTTCTCAGCTTGGTGTGAAAGAGAGCAGCTCTGCTTTGCTGCCAACCTTTGCCCTTGTGCACTCCCAGCCCAGAGCCTCTAGTAAAGGCACAATAGTGTTAATTAAAAGCTCATTTCTCAAACCACCTTGGGCATTATCTCAAATGTGCTGCCCATGCCACGTCCACATGCTGCTCCCAGCCAAACTGTGTTGGGCTGGGACACCTCTCTGCAGAGAGGGTATCATCAGTGTTGGCTCCTTGACCCCTTTGCATTCCCAGCTTTGGAGTGTTTGGGGCTGGGCTGTAAATCCAAATTGACCCCCTATTAAAAGGCTAATGCAGCTAAACGCTGCTTGGCTTCAATGTGTCACGCGAGGCTGTGAGGTTGGATGATTTCCATCGCTTCCAAAGCACCTCTTTTAGAGCTTAAAAACACTATTTACAGCTGAAAGCAATGCAGGGAAATGGCCAGTGCTGGGGAGATGCTGTGCACTTGCCACTGGTGATTTCTCACATTGAAATATTCCCAAGGCATTGGATTTAAGACAGAAAGGGTTGGAGGATGCCTCATCTGGGTTGTTCTCGGAGGAGATAGCATCTGCTGGCACAGCCAGCACAGCCTTCCCAAACCTGCTTAGGGTCACTTGAGAACTTCACTTGCACGTGTTCAAACAGCTCCTGCACTGTTAGCATTCATCAATCCCTCTGTCCTCACCCAGACCCTGGGGTACTCACTGGTGTAAAGCCATCCTGCTTAATTGGGACCTCAGGGAAGCAGTTCCCATCCTGGAGCCTGTCCTAATTAATGGGCACAATAATCTATGAATAGGAAGACCGTGACAGACTCCCATTTTTATTTCTCTTCTGCTTCTCCCAGGTAATTTGGACTAATGAAGGTCCATGCAGTGGATAATTTGGCTACTTGTTTT
>NW_008662084.1:11556-14393 GCF_000695815.1 Acanthisitta chloris
GAAAGCACATCCCAGTGAATACCCAACTCATCCGAGGAGATGAGTTGTTCCCAGGATAGCTGCTGTGCTAAAGCTGAGTTGGGATCCAGGTATTGCAAGGAATTTGCTCCAAAGGATGGGAGAGTGGTAGATTTGAGGTGCTTTCATTTAATCTGGGCATCATCTGGATTTGTTATGTTGGGGAAAGCCATGGGAAAAGAAAGACAAGTGGTTTTGTAAAGACCAACTCATCCGAGGAGATGAGTTGTTCCCAGGATAGCTGCTGTGCTAAAGCTGAGTTGGGATCCAGGTATTGCAAGGAATTTGCTCCAAAGGATGGGAGAGTGGTAGATTTGAGGTGCTTTCATTTAATCTGGGCATCATCTGGATTTGTTATGTTGGGGAAAGCCATGGGAAAAGAAAGACAAGTGGTTTTGTAAAGAAAAACACAAGTTTTAAAACGGTTCCACTGGTTTTCTTTCATGTGGATGGAGTTCTGCTGTGGGCTCAGTCCAGGAATGCTGCTGGTCCAGGTGCCTGTATCCAAAATTGTGCTGTAGACACTGTGTGGTGCCTTCCTGCTGTGCTTGGGCTCCCCTCGCCCATTGCATCTTCAGTGTCCATGGCTGAACCAGCCACACTGGGAGTTATGAGCAGGCAGAGAATGAGCTTTTAATTAGGACCTTTATTAATGATCGAGGTGCTGGGAAAAATGGATTGTGTGGCAATCAGGGAAGAATGCTGGGCAGGGAGAGGGAGGTGATTCTTGCCCTCTGCTCTGCTCTGGTGAGGTCCCACCTGGAATACTGCACACAGTTCTGGTGTTCTCAGCATCAGAAGGACATGGAGCTGTTGGAGCAAGTCCAGGGGAGCCCACAGAGCTGATCAGAAACTGGAGCACCTTTCCTACGCGCACAGGCTGAGGGAGTTGGGGCTGTTCAGCCTAGAGAGGAGAAGGTTGTGTGGAGACCTCAGAGCACCTTCCAGGAGCTGAAGGGGCTCCAGGGAAGCTGCAGAGGGATCTGTGTTAGGAGCTGCAGGGACAGGACAAGGAGTCATGGGGAGCAATTGCACGAGGGAGAGTTAGATGAGATCTTAGGCAGAAGTTTTCCCTGTTGTGGTGGTGAGACACTGTGCCAGGCTGCCCAGGGAGGCTGTGGCTGCCCCAACCCTGGCACTGTCCATTCCAGGTTGGATGAGCCTTGAGCAACCTGCTCTGCTGGGAGGTGTCCCTGCCCAGAGCAGGGGTTGGGGCTGGATGATCTCTAAGCTCCATTCCAGACCCTTAACGTGCTGTGATTCCATGATGCTGTGGTATGAGTTCCTCCTGCTCAGGCACAGTGGTGCCTGCACTAATTGCTCATGTTAAACTGTCTCTGGGGTGAGAGAGGAATTGGAAAGCACCATGGCAAAATCTGGGCTCTCTGAGGCCATCCCTGGAGCCCCCAGCACATGGAGCTGGAGGTCACATCATCTCCTCAGGGATCTCTTCCTGCCTTCCCTCCTGGATTTGATGTTCTTGGTGCATAAAGATTGGTTGTAGCTTACACGAAAAAATATTAGCAAGAGGTGAAAACTGATAGAAAAATGTGAGTGGGCAGAGAATGGCTGCTCTAGCAGCATCCTCTGTGCCAGGGTGTTGTGACAAGCTCATTCCCAAGGATTTAACACAGGTGGCTGCCTACGACATGAGAGAGATTTCATCTTTCTTCTCTGCTTTGGCAGTTTTAGGTCAGTTTAATAAAACAGAAGGAGAAAGGAAACCTTCAAGGAAGTCGATGCCAAATTGGTGACAGTTTGGGAAATCAAAAGCTTTGCTCTTGACTAGTTTTTGCTGCCAGTGAGAGGGAAGGAGCAGGCTGGGATCCCTCACAGCTGGTGAGCGGCAGCAGTCACTGCTCCTGCCCTGGTTTGGTGCTGTGTGGGTGCTCCAACACCAGTGTTAAATCAAATGTAGTGTGGGAAGAAGTGAGCAAACGGTTATTTCGGGATGGGAGGAGAGTGCTGAGGCCTGGGTGCTGCTGTGGGGACAGGGAGGAGAGCAGCAGAGACAGGCACAGGGTGGTGAACGAGCATTTGCAGTAATTAGCAAGTAGATGGGCTGTACTGCTGACATGACTTTGATCCCACAGATCCGTCCCAGGAGCTCCCTGTCTGGACATCACATCTGCTCAGCTGCTCCATTATTCTCCACACCGGCTGCTCCGTGCCATCCTCTGCCAAGTCATCCAGCCCTGGATTCGGTGTATCCGACCCTTCCTCCTCCATGTAATTCTCCATTCCTCGTGGAGTGCTGGAGCAGCTGGCAGGGCTGAGGGCAATACTTCTCTTGTGCCTGGCAGATTTTGTACTCTGGCATTGTCTCCTCCAAGCATCCCCATTTCCAAGAGGCAGATGCTGTTAGGAGGTATTTCCCTGGTGGACAACTCCTGGCTGATGTTCTGGTGCCCAGTAGTGGCCTGTGCCCACAGCCAGGGTCTCACTGCTGCTGTGGGCAGGGTGAGGGAGGGAAACAGGCAGCTCAGTGCACAGACAGCTTTGCTGCACCACAGACAAAGCTGAGCCAGGGCTGCAGCAGCAGCTCGTTCCTTCTGAGAGATGTAAACTCAAACCCTTGACCCATATTTGGTATTTTGAAGGTAACACCTAAGTCAAGGGGGAGTGTTGATCTGCTGGAGGGTAGGAAGGCTCTGCAGAGAGATCTGGACAGGCTGGATCATGGGCCAAGGCCAGTGGTGTGAGGGTTAACCAGGCCAAGTGTTGGGTCCTGCCCTTGGGTCACACCAACACCCTGAGGTGATCCAGGCTGGGGCAGAGGGGAAAGAAAGGCACTGGGGGTGCTGGTGACAGCAGCTGGA
>NW_008662085.1:0-5760 GCF_000695815.1 Acanthisitta chloris
GCTCATGTTCAGCTTCCTGGCTATCCAGTTGTATTTATCTCTCTCAAGGCTCCATCCCACAGTGACCCATGCACAGCCAATACACATAGTTTCCAAGGGCTGTTTCCCAGGGTACACTTTGAACCAGACTTTTGAGCAGGCCAAAATCTGCTCTTCAGGAGTCCAGGGTAAAAGTTTTACTGATGGCCCTTCTTGCATCCCTGAGTATCGAGAACTTTATAATTTCATGGTCACTGTGCCCCAAACGGCCTCCAACCACCACGTCACCCACCAGCCCTTCACTGTTTGTGAACAGCAGGTCTAGCAGAGCCCCACCCCTAGTAGGCTCATCTACCAGATGAAGTAGGAAATAATCCTCTATGAACTTGAGGAATCTCTTAGACTGCCTTTTCTCTGCTGTATTAAATTTCTAGCAGACATCCAGCAGGTTAAAGTCATCCACAAGAACAAGGGCGGGGGATTTTGAGACATCTGCCAGCTGCCTGTAGAATAAATCATCACCCTCATCATCCTGATTGGGTGGTCTGTACAGACTCCCACCACGATGTCACCCTTGTTGGCCTTCTCCCCCATTCTGATCCACAGGCACTCAACGTTGTTGCTACCAACCTCAAGCTCTACAGAGTCAAGAGACTCTCTAACATACAGAGCCACTCCTCCTACCTTGCCTATCCCTTCTGAAGAGCTTGCAATCATCCATTGCAGCAGTCCAGTCATGCGAGTCATCCCACCACGTTTCTGTGATGGTGACTATGCCATAGCTTTCCTGCTGCACGATGGTTTAGTGCTCCTTATGTTTGTTACTTATACTGTGTGCATTAGTGTACATGCACCTCAGCTGGGCTGATGATTTAACTCCTCAGTTTGGCTTCCCACCCTTAGGCTATCTCTAGAAAGCCTGGTTTGCAACCCTTCCCCCTCTGAACCTAGTTTAAAGCCCTACTGATCAGCCCTGCCAACTTGTGGGCTAGAATTCTTTTGCCCCTGCTAGAGAGATGAAGCCCATCTGACTCTAGCAGGCTTGGTAACACAGAATATGCCCCATGGTCAAAAAAGCTGAAATTCTGCTGGTAGCACCAATCCTTTAGCCACTTATTGATAAGGTGGGTTTTCCTACTCCTCTTCCATCCCTGCTACTGCAGGAATTTGTATCACACTGTGCAGGCAAGATCAATGGGTCACTCAAATGGTGTCTCACTCCTGAAATTCAGCCACTTCCAGGAAGGAACAACACAAATGTTGTCATATTGCAGAAAATGTTTGAGACAGGAAAGGTAAAAATACTAGCTACAACTGCCTCAGCGCATAAATTTATACTGTTGTAATAAATTTATCCACTAGATTTTCTTGCTTAGAAAATTCACGAGCATATCTGATTTTCAAAAAAGTAAAATCAGTGCATGATTATCCCTCTTTTCCCAATCAATACAATCACCCCAGCAGGGCAGCTTATTCAAAAGCACTCATCATATCTGCTTAGTATGTAGAAAGGCTCTTATCACCTCTCCATGATTTTATAGTGGTGAGCATTTTTCTAATGCTGCTTCCACTGAGCCGTGGATCAGGGTCACACATGTGGCCAGAGAAAAACAAGCATAATCTACTATGTGTTTGTGAGACTGGAAACTTTGAAAGCTACAGTGCTCAAGGCTTACAGCAATAAATTGAGCCTTCCTGATAAATCACAGGCCTGTGTTTGCAAGCTGTGTATAACAGATCCTTGCCCATCAACTTTCTCTTTCACTGGGATAACTCACTTCTTCTTTCTTAAAAACACCTCATTTACATCCCTCTGCATCTAAAGACTGTATTTCTCTCCCCTTTCTGCTGTCAGGGGACCTCTCCTTCTTCCTCTTTATCGTTCTTTCTTCCAGGGCCGCTGCATTTGTCTTTGTGCGACAGACATACGTAGGTAAAACTTAGCCACTAGCAGAGCAGGGTAAGAGTACATGTATGCTGTTAGTTAAACATACATCCAGTCCTACTGCCAAAAGTAGATTTGTCATCCACCTACGCTGTTACATTTCAAGCCTTGATAAATTACTTTTTTCTCAACTCTTAGTCATTTTTACATAGTCCAGACATAGCTGGTGCTTTAGTATGAGCGTCGACTTTATGTTGCGGACAGACAGCTGCCTGTAGCTTTTGCCTCTTCATGCCTAATGTGAATCAAAAAAATGCTTTTCATCTGGCAGCTTAACTATGATTCTGTAAGCATTTCCACTTTTCCCTATCTTTTGTTCTGGCTGAGAGCAATTCACTGAAGAGCAAACTCAGTGCCTTTCTGCATATCTGCAGTGATTGCTGCAGGTGTAATCATGGTGGTTCATAGCCAGCTCAATAAAACTCTTAAGCAACCTGATCTGATCTGATAGCTGATCCCACTTTGAGTAGAAGATTGGACCTCCTGTGTTCCCCTGCATCCCAAGTGATCCCTCCATGATCTTGTGATCCTGTCCTGGGTTGTAGGATCCTGGGTGTCTGCAGCAGCCAGCATGTTGCTTTATCACTGCAATATTCTTAGTACAGGGCAGAGTAACTTAAAGACAAATGAGACATACAAGATATACTTTTGGCATAGATTAGGTGCATTCTTAAGCCTGCTACTCAGACTTTGCTAGTAGGCCCCTAAGTCTTGCAAGGACATTGGAGGGAGGAGAGGAAAAATGCAGTTACTTGAACTGCTATGACTTTTTTCCTGTTTTTCATGTTTTGGGCCATCTCACTCAGTTCTCCTAACCTGAATGCAGATCTCTAAGAAGTCATTAGAGAACTACTACTATCTGAGTGATATAGGCAGCATGCTTACCCCAAAATCAGCACTTGTGAAATGGGAAACTGAAATTTAGTCCAGACTGACTCATGTCTTAGTTTCCAAACAAGCAATTTTCCTATTGTTCAATTACCACACCAACTGCCTAAATTTCATTAGCTCAAAGTCTTACAGTTCTAGGATATTCTGAGGGACTGTGGTGACCAAGTCATCTGATGGTGTACTAATCATACTTTACTAATTCCAATGCCAGAGCCAGGACTGCTCATAAATACACTGTGTGTTAATCAGCAAGGCAAGTCTTTGTTTTCTTTCGTTTTCAGTTGCACACATTTTATGGTTGAATTCTGTTGAAAATTACTTTTTCATGTAATGAAATAGCTCAAAAATATTCTCTGTGGTCACTTCTGAGCTACTTCTGAGCAGCTAACTGCTGCTTAAGTTATTTGAAAATAATGCTTCACCATATCTCATTATTGAATTTGCCTGTGGCTGTCTCTAGGGTGAGCTGAAAATAACAGCCATCTTACCTCTAGAGAGTGACTTAGCCAACCCAAAACCTAAATCCAACCAAGTAAGATCAGATTTGAGTATCATTCTAGTCATATCATTGTTTTCTCTGGTAAAAACCGTTCAACACCACAGATATTGACTAAGTAATTAGGGAGGGCAAAGAGATACAATATGAGATTAAAAAAAAAGGATGTAAAAAATAATTTCATAAAGTATCTTTTTATACATACTCAACACTGAATGGGCATTTAGCACTGATGTTAAATATTCCTCTTTCAAATATTCATGTTAATGAACACAGGGTTAAAATCAATGGTCACTAGAGCAGCACTGCAGTTCTTTCCTTGCAGTCTGTGGTCTGGACAAACCATCATTTTCAAATATGCCATTTCTATTGGAGCAGCAGACAGATACCTTAGCAATCCCATGGAATTACAGCAAGAATAAGAATGACTATTTGTTTTTTATTACGAATTTAATATTGTTGAAACGCCTAGTTGACAACTGCGTTTCCGACTCCGCATGCAGTGAAATTCATTTCATCAGCCTCTGCTTTGGGAGATCTATGCACTGTAATACCATCTATTAGAATCTATGTGCTGTATCATTGCACATTATAGATAAACTTACAGATTTTCACCTAATGTTTGGGGGGTTGTAAAAAAGGAATAGAAATACAGAAAATGCTATAATCTCTTTAGCTCCTTTATGCACTTCATTTACTAAAAATCGTAAAATGGATAGTAAAATATTTACTAGTACATTGCAGTTCTCAAATGGCAAAACCTGAATTGTATAGTGTCTCACTTTTGCAGAAAGGCAGCTCAAGTCCCAAGCAGGCAGCCACTGAGAAAAATGGACTTTTTAACCAGTGTGCTTTGAGGACTAACAAAAATTTCATACTGGTCCATGCATCACTGCAATTGGGACTTTTGGTATTTATGATAACTCCAGAGAAGTTATCAAACAAATGTGGAGACTTTTTTATCAATTCAGGTAAGAGAGTAAGTGAAATTTTTGAGAGCTGCAAATGATCTAATTGAAGTGATTTATGAAAAAATAAACAACAAAGTTTCAGCTAAGCCATCTCAGCTATTAAGATTCACACTGATTGCAGCTCAGCTGAGGAATGGTAACCTTTTAATTCTGTGTAATTGTACAACACAAAGTATGTGTTTTACTAGGAAAGGTTTTGAATCAGTAAAGCTCTTGAACCTTATCAGAGTGACATATTTACATGAGACATGTGTGTTTCAAGCCCCAAATCAGAATCATTTCCCAACCTTTTAGCTCCACAAAAGTAATGAATCTAATGGAGTTTGGATCATGTTATAACATGATGGAAACATTACATTTCCATCAGTCTGAAAAGCACTCTTTCATAGACCTTAGAGTTTCCATCTTTCAGATCAGCCTTTTTCTAGTTTCACCTCTACCTTGTATGAACAAGTCTGTCCAGTTTAAGTTGTTTTCATTTCAACTGGCTGAAAAGCAGCCTCTGCCTCGATTGTAGCATCCACCATAGCAATGCAGGCGTAATCCTCTTTCCAGTGTAAATCATAATCTGAACATAGTTAACTCGTGCAATCTGTGTGGATTCTATGGATTTTTCATCCATTTGATGACACTTGAAGATGACTTAATACAGACTTAAGTACATCCCTTTGTTCTACTATTTTACGAATTGTT
Organism: Acanthisitta chloris; assembly: GCF_000695815.1. Taxonomy (NCBI): domain Eukaryota; kingdom Metazoa; phylum Chordata; class Aves; order Passeriformes; family Acanthisittidae; genus Acanthisitta; species Acanthisitta chloris. Next base: position 4,976 of record NW_008662085.1, read on the forward strand.
TTCTGTATCTCTAGGCAGAATATCTTTTCTATTGGTGTTTCAGAGGGCTTAGAAATTCTGTACATTTCATGCTATCATCTTTCACATGTATTATATTTTCTCTATTATCTTTTTTTGCCACCAGATAATATGTTCTTTAGAAAATATAAATATATACATCCTGACATTTCATGCCTGGAATAATAGTCAAGCATTCTGGAATCCAACTCCTTATTTGTGGAAGTGAAGAAAGTCGCAAATAGAAATGAAGTTGAAATGTATATATATAACTTGGAATTGCCTGTAGAAGAAAAATAGAGAAAGTTTAATAGTTTAAACCTTTATTAGACATTAGCTAGCTAACAAGTTTGTTCACTGAGAGATAAAAGTCTTCATTAACTGCAGCTCCATCCCAGTGTGTAATGGGCTAATTTTTGTACTAATTATTGAATAACCATCACCAATCCTGTTAAACTGAGCACTTAGTCATAACAATTGAAAGCATCCTTATAAGAAGAGAGAAGCAATGTCAGGTTTTTTTACCAATAGAGGGGGTTATTCAACCAGGGGTTTCCCTGTTGACATTACCCATTGTTGGCAATCCCATTCCCAGTGTTTCACTGATGGATCCCCAGGAATCCAGCAGTGACTTCCCAGCTGCTGGTGAATCATGCAGCAACTCTGTCCTGGTGAGTGAGGTGGGGACCATGGCATTGGCTGGCACAGCATTTTGGTCTGATTCTTTCTGACTGGGAAGTCATCTCAACTAGCCAAAAAAATACTGGAAAGGATGGACAATCCTAAAT
>NW_008662086.1:0-46586 GCF_000695815.1 Acanthisitta chloris
CACCGCCTGCCACTGCCCCCAATGTGTGCCCGACACCGCCTGTTACTGCCCCCAATGTGTGCCCGACACCTCCTGCCACTGCCCCCAACGTGTGCCTGACACCACCTGCCACTGCCCCATAACATGTGCCCAACACCTCCTGCCTCTGCTCCTAATGTGTGCCTGAGACTTCCTGCCACTGCCCAATAACATGCTTGCCACCACCTGTCACCCCCTGTAACATGTGCCTGGCACTGCCTGGAACTGCCCAACACCACCCCATGATATGTGCCCAACACCTCCTGTCACTGCCCTGTAACATGTGCCCAGCACTGCCTGCCACATCCACCACAGCCCCCACACCTCCCACCGTGTAGGTGGGCAGCAGATTTACCCCCACCCACCAGTGATGCCTGTGAGCGGCACGGTCTGTGGAGGACAGGACAGCACACATCTCTCTCCCTGTGCACAAAGCAAGGGAATGGCATGTTATCCAGAGGGGCAATGGCAGTGGAGATCTCACCCTGAGCACAATGCCTGCACAGACACTTCCAGGATTCCAGCTCCAGCCCCTGAAAGGTGCTGAGACAAGGGAGTGCTGAGACAGGGAGACATGAGTCCTTCCTTGCTTCCTCCAACCATGGTTCCTCTGCCAGTGCCCTCAGGCTGAGTTCAGTGCCATCTTCACACCCACCAGTCTGCCAGGGGTTTGTGTTACTCTGCTCTTCTTAGCTCTTGCAGGTGGCTTCAAGCTGATTTCAGAGCTTTGCCTGCAAACCTGCAGCATCTTTAGTTCCAGTAATTTAGACTTGACCAAGATGTCTGCAGTGGACACTGCAGTGTGCCTCTCCCTGCAGAAAGAATCCCTTGCTCTCTGAAGGGTTTATCTTTGCCATCTTTGGCAGGAAATCGAGTTCTTCCAAAAGCCTAAGCCTCCTTTCCAGAAGCAGTGAGGGGGCTCATCTTCTCAAAACAGTCCTTCAGCAATCCCTGAACCTTGGCTGAGAGCATGCATCCTCCTAGCTCCACAGAGCTGTCTCTGTGGGGCCTAATTACTCCCTCCTACAGCAATCAGCATCTGGGACCCGAGAGGCTGGCCAAGGTGAGAGTAGATCATTGGAGGGGATGGAGCAAAATGGGATGATCTCAGCTGTTTGTTCACATTGGAAAACTGCTGGAGAAATAATACTACCATTCTAGTGCCAGTGGCCTGGTGTGACCTGCTTTGCTGCACATACTTGTCTTTGGCTCACACTTTCATCTTCTCTCCACCACACATTCATAAGTTTCAGGGGAAAAAGATTCAGATAATTTTCTGATGGATTTTGCCATTATCTTCATGCTGAGTTCACGGAGAGAAAGATGCCCTTCAAGAAGGATCAAGAGGTGAAGAATCCATAACTTCCCTTGGCAATTTGTTCCAAGGACTAACTGCCCTCTCAGTTAGATTTTAATTACTGATTTCTAATTTGCATTTGTCTGGCTTTATCTACAGTTCTCTCCCCCCACCTCCTCACCCTTTCCCCCTATTTCTACTAATTGGTAGAAACTCAATCCCATATTTTCTCAATTGTTTGGGGGGTTTTATTAGCTAAACTGGACGAGCCTATTACAGTTGTCACTGTACATAATATCTCTAGGGCTCTGGCAATTTTTATTCCTTCCAGTATCTTCTCCAATTTTTCAACAGCTACTTTGAAATGTGAAGTGTTGATTTTGCAAGTATCTTCCAGTCTCAGTCCAATCAGGAAGACTATGAACAGAGGAAAACCCCAAGACCCCTGACTCCTGTGTTGACATACATAGACACATCTATGACCACATTGGCTCTTGAGGATTCACACTGAAAGTTTACACTTCTCTCTTCTGCTTTCCAGCACTCGTTTGTTTTTCTGCAACCATTGCCTGCATTTCTTCTTCTTGACACATTACTTTCACTTGATTTTAATAAAAGTCAATTGATTTGAAAAGGCACAGCTTAAGAAATGTTCTTTGTTTGCCCTATAAACATTACTTTTCACGACAAGACAGACCCCATTTGATGGTAATTCCCAATGACAGCTACTTTATGAGCTTTGTGGTGGTAATACGTGAAGTCGATATGTGTACATTTCAGGTAGACGTGAGCATATTTTCTGTCCTCATCGTCAGGCTGAGGCACAACAGAGGTCTAACAGTTTACGGCATGATGAGTTTTGATGACTAGTTGTGTGCATGCCCTTCACCCATACCAAACACGAGATAAAGCATTTCAACTTAAACCTCAGTAAAAGACATGCACATCACTTTGCATGTGTACTTTTAAACCACTGGTAATTCATTTAGCAATTCCTCAATCCATGAGAAGTCACCTATTTATCTGAGTCATCAGTTAGGGACGTGGTCTCAGAAGTTCTTTCTTTAGCACGTCTCTTCTGGAACCACTAATGTGAAATAACCAAATAGCACAGTAGTTGTTAAAAAATATAGAGAATATGTATTTGAAAAGAGGTAAAAAGATTTGAATAACATCCGCATTCCAAGAGAGGTTAATTGCTTACATCTGTCTCTTTGGACATTTTTTGGTCAGGTCTGCCCATAACTTCTGTTATCTCAGCAGAGACAATGTCTGTGTTGTGGTCTGTTCCTCTTCAGATCTATGATATCCACAGAGTTTGCTTCTGCTTTTCATGCCAGTTTTCTTGGGTATTTCCTCATAGCATTTGTGACAAAATTTAACTATTTCTGAGAGGGGTATATAAAATGGCCTTATGCCAGCAGAGGAAATTCACTTTATTGAAATAATGGTGCACACTCCTGGGGATTGCACTTTTAACGAGGTTGATTAAGATTAAATTAAGACGACACACACACAAAAAATAATCATGTAGACAAGTCCTGAAATATCCTACTGAGACTTTAAAGACTTTTACCAATGATTAACTGCTACCTTAAAAACACTTAACTGCTCCCTTATGAGACCTTACCCTATATATCCTTCTCCATACAGAAGTACTCAAACCTCCACTTCCAATCCTCTCTTTTTATTAATGTTCCCTCCAAATACCTTTTGGAAAATATGTGTATGGTGGTTTCAGACCATTGTAATCATCTTGCTCTTCATCAGAATCCCTGTTTGCATCCTTCTGCCATGCTTTGAGATAAAGGTGTTTTGCAAATCACTTGTAAATTAAACAAGGCAGCAGAGGTGAAACTGAGAGCTTAAGGATACATGTTGTTGCTCACCTTGGTGGGACATTACTTCCCAGTAATAGAAATTAAAATTTGCATGTAAAAATTGTGGGGTTTTCTGTTTTCTTCTTTTCTTTTTTTTTAATAACAAAGTACCCATTTTTGCTACAGTTTATACAGTAAAGGACTAGGGTTGACAGAGTATGAATAGTGTTACTAACTGCTTGCTCCCAGTTTGCCCCTTTCCAACTTCAGTAAAGTGGATAAAACGACTGTTTCATGCCTACACTCTGAGTCCTGTCAGTCTTCAGTGGATCTGTACCCCTAGGAATATGAGATTGGGAAACTTTCCAAATAAATGACAAGGATTGAAGCCAAAAGGTTATTCTTCTCTTTCAAAATGTGTCCTTCTGAAATCTTATATAAAAGGCATTATCCAAATTATAAGCAGGGTGAGTTAACCTAGACTTTCTCCTTGGAGAGAACCAGGTCAATTATTTCTTGTTATGAATAGAATTTTTTTTACATTAGTTCATATGCTTGGCAGTTTGCTGCTACAGTCAGCCCAAGGCTATGGGCATAGGTGAAGATAGGGACAGCAATGCACTGCTTGCTTCTGTTGGATGCACTCTCATCTCCTTGCCAGGTACAAGGAGACTCTCTACAGCTACCTGGTAGGCCAGTTTTGAAGATAAAACTTCACTATACTTAGGAAAGTAAAAAAACTGCCACTAATCTCTGGAAAACTGTTGTCTCAACATTAGTGCCATCAACTAATTCAAATTTCTTCATTGATGAGGACCTTTTAATATTATTGTGTGAGGACAAGGATATTTCTGCTTTATGTTCTGATTGCACTTTTCGTCAAGAAGGAATCTGTCTGTCTCTTCCCTTTCTTCCCTTTCGTGTGTGTGTTGAGGTACTCTACCATGTTGATTGTGAATGGCTATAAAAAGTAATGTTCGATGAACCTTTCTAATAGTCTTTATCCTGGTGTCCAGGACTCCCTGTATGCACATAGCACATACACTGGCCCAAAGAGCTTTGTCTAAATTGCAGGTATTGCATCTTTCAATACTTTTTGATAAAGAAAACCACAAGCTGTTGTGGACCATGGCTGGAACTGGCAGAGGTGGGGCAGCTTTGTGTGGTAACTCCTGCCAGGGCGAGGGGGTGATGCAGGAGGAAGGAGCCATCCTGATGCTGAACGTTCTGCACTTTTGACTACTTGAAAGCATTAAGCAACCTGACAGCTTGTCCATAATTAAAGGATTTACTAAGATAGCTCTGTGATAGAGTGACTGCAATGCTAAGATGCAGCAGCACTTTTTCTTTCTGCTATCATTTATATTAACTCCCAGAGGAAAATCAGTTGTGCTAATTAGGACTTGTAAGTCTAAATGTCAATATGTAACTGCAAGGTACAGAGGAAAAAGCTCTTCAGGAATAATGTCTTCGCTGTATTGAAGAACACACAGCAAAACATTTGTGTAAAAGGTTAGTCTGAAGCCAGTGGAAAGGCAGGAACCAACCATTTTAGAAAGATCTTTGTTAACATTTATCTGTTGCAGATTGAATTTTGGACATTTTCTCCTCTTGAAAAAAAACCCCTCATTATTTGTTCGTTATTTCAAAATATCCTACAGTACATTGAGTCTTTGTTGTTCATATCAACAGAGAAGAAAAAGCTAAGGGGAGATATAAAAGACATCTTGACTAATTTTAATCCTAAAGGTTAGGTATTCAAAACCACAGATATTTGCCTTTTTTTTCTCCCTGAACTCTTTACCTTTCCAATAACTTCTGTTAAACTGCATTTTCATTAAGTGGTTGGTTGGATATTGATGTTTAAACAACTGTAGAAAGAAAATCAATAATAAATTCAGCAGTTTGGAGGAAATTCTTTAAAAATAGAATTCCTTTTAATGTCCATAGCAAAGGAAAAAAATCATCGATATTATTACCTGTCCAAAATATCCAACCTATAGCTAATTTCTTTTTTTTGTTTAAATATGACCTTGAACAAGTTATTTGTACCTTATTTGATATGACACAGCTTAAAATCAATAATTAGAGAGTGTGACAGCCAGGCATGGGGGGCACTGATTAAAACCAGCAGCAAGTAAGGCCCAGGAAACAGGGTGAACTACAATGTGCACAGAGGTCCCCAAAGCACAATATTCACCTATAGACCTGAAAAAAAACTGAAACCTGCAGATTATTTAAAACATTTTAATGTAAAGAGTGATGCTACTAGAATAAATGTTTTTTTAGTGTTATGAAATTTGGGATACAGATTTCTTGAAACACATCTGATATCCCTGGGTCCATTCTTCATGCCTACCCTTCACTGCCCACTTAATCCAGGCTCCCACCCGTGTTGGCCTCAGCCATTATTTTTCTCCAGTCAAGCATACAAAACCTGCTGACCCCAGTTTGGATATACTTTGATTCAAGACGGATTTAACACAGGGAAGAACATGGTAATAAAGTTATATAGACCTTCTTAGCTCACTGGGAAAATCCTAGTGTCTCAACAGATAACATATCTGGACACTCAAGGAATGCACAGCAAGCCAGGCTAAGTAATACATGTTGTACTTTATTGTCCATCTTAATCTAAATTAACCTAGAACTAGGTATCTGTCATACAAGCGAGCTCCGAGTTATGACTCACTCTTATCTTCCACCTGAAAATTGTATGCATTGTCAAACACTGCAGGAAAGGACTGTGTTAAGGGATTTGGTTCTCAAGAAAATACTGATTTGAAATCTGTATTTATTTGTATGTATGTTGTAGCTGTGACCTAACAAATCTATAACCTGGCAGAAAAAAGTTTGTTATAACAATCTGGGCCCTAGCAGAGTGGTAACTTCCAATTGGAATGATCTAGTAACAAATATTTTCTTGGCAAAATAAAAGTATTCTATGGTAAAAATACCAACTTCCTGAAAAAATAGAATTGTTTTTCTACTGAGCAAAAATGAAAATGAAGTATTTGGTTTCAGGTTGGCTTGGATAAAACTGTTTTGTTAACCAACAGCATATTCCAGCATCCATGCCCAGGACCCACAGCTGCTGACGTGCAGGCAGCAGTTCTGGCCATGGATGCCAGAACTGTATCCCAAAGCAGAAGGGAGGTGTTTAATTCCATAAAGGAAGCATGGTGCTGGACTTGATGTTCTCACTGTTCATGTTGTCTAGCTTGTGGTCTCTCCACCTCCTTCCTCCTCTGTCCGTTGCTGTCAATCCTATTCTGGGATTCTGGGCTCTTCCCAGCCCAAGTGCCCATGTGATGCTCTTGGGTTTCTGAATTCCTCCCAACAAATGGGGCTTTCCTTGCCAGTTTACATCCAAATCCCCTGATCTTTCCACCCTGTTTACTTACCCCAGGTTTTAACCTATCATTTTTCTCTTGCTCAATTTCCTGCTTGCACTTCTACTCTTCCCTTGGCTGGTGCTCTAATCAGTGCCTTCGGGGCACAGTTATTTCCTCATTCGTACTGACTGTCCTGCAGGCAGCTTCATGCCATCGGAAAGCTTCATCGCATGTATGCACATACCTTCTTCCAGGTCATCACTACACAAGGGAGGCAGTCTAGCTAGTAATACTAATGCCAGGTGACTGAAGTTGGGATTCAGTCTGCCAGAATTTACAGGACAGAAGACTTAAAGAGAGAGCTGCCAACAATGGAAAGGGAAAGACTGGAGAACTAAAACATCTCTTAAAAATACAGCGGAGAAAAAGGTGGAAAAACAATAGTGGGAGAATAATGGATTTCAAACTGCCTTTGATACCTTGGCATGAAAATCTAAAATAAAAAATACAGATGTAACCTTCCAACTTTCAAAATGATGAGACACTTCCTACTGTGGGTCACTTAGTGTTTTGGATGTACCTCTTTAATCAGCTTCAGAGTTCCTAGCTTGGGAAGACAGAGGTTTCTGAAAGTCTTTCTGGGCTCACACAAAGTCACTCTTGACAAAATAATATCTCGTATACACAACTACTATCAGAACAAGAACTTTCAGCCTGCAGCAAATGAATAAAATTTAAGCTAGTTTAACTCTCTGCACTGAGGCTAACCTATTTTCAATGGCTTTGCATTTGTGATGGGTTAAAATACACACACAGCTGCTGTGATGGGGATAACATGGAGGGCATCACCCCATGATAAGCCATTGCTATGGATGCACTTGCTGTCTTTCAGAGTCCACAGGCACCTGGTCCAGGCATTCTAGACCCAATGGGATTTTTTTCCTAGATGTGAATGGTCCTCAGGATCACTGCTGCAATGACAAAAGAGGTCACTTTCTGTCTAATTATCCACTTGTCAAAATACTTAATCTCTTGCTATTGCAAATGTGAAATCCCTGGGATGGGAAACTGCTTCCGATGCTGACATGATTGATATCACTAAACAACTTCTGCACACTTGTGCTCTGCAAGCACTGTGCTGTCAATACTGCTCAATAACAGACTTATCAGAAAATAAATAAAGGATGTGTGCATGTGGTAAGCTGCAGCTCCAGCCTAAGCAGAACTAGTAATTAGAGGAAAACAATTTCTCCTTCAGATAGTTTTTAGGAGCACGAAGGATAAGTCAACTCTGGCAGCACTGATTTAGCAGGAATCCAGTGGACCTCAGTAAAGGAGGAATATCATCCCTCCTGCCTCTGGGCTGGTGGTAGAATTTTAACAAGGGGTTCCTAAGAGACCCTTTAAAGCACATCACTGCATGAAATTCATTAGCTCAGCTGCACCTGAGGTCTTGGATTTTCTGGACAGGGTGTCCTTCTGCAAAGTGACTCTGAAAAATAAAGACCAGGCTCAAGTGCAAATCTCCAGAGGAAGTCCAGATGGCTATTCTAAAAATGCAATCAAAAAAGGCCTCTGGCCTTGATGATTTGTAGACTGATTTTAATAAGAATTATCAGAGCATTTTCTCTCCCAAACTGTGAGAGGATTTTTCAATACTGAAATAACAATCTGTCACTCAATTAGAATTTGTTTATGCCACAAACCATGGGGAACTCAGATGGTGAAGGATAAAAAGTGCCACTGACAACCCAATTTGTCAATTTTATTCTTTGGTTTTGGTCTATCCTCTTATCTTTTCTCTAGCATCTTCTGAAATATCTGAAGAGATGTTACAATAGTTGTGGGAAGGTTAGAGGAAAAATAAATTTAACTAGATTTGAGGAAGTCAGGGTCTAACCAATTAACACTTCAGCCACGGTTGGCTAAAGATACAATTTGAAAAATCTCTGCAGGTGCAAAGTGATGCTACATGGAGAGATGGTGCATTGTGAGTATTGCAGTATTACAGTGTCTACACCCTTCCTCATGAACACAGAGGTAAAATTGGGAGGATATTGAGTAACAAGTGCTGGCATAACTTTTGAGAAATGGTTGCTTAAGAGATTATTTTCTAATTTTGTGTACACTGCAGCCAGCAAGGAATACTCTTAACAAAAGAAAAAAATTTAAAATTAATGTATTGTCTTTCACAATGTATAATTAAGCTGTGACACTCATTTTTACAAAATATTGAGGTCAGGAGTTTAGCAGCAATAAAAGAAAGATTACTAAATCAAATGGGGCAGAAAAAAATTGCAGGTAGTACACAACCTCCCTGCTGCAGGCATAGACATCTCCTAATTAATTAGATGAATTTTCCCCTTGGCAGGTTATGCTGTAAGTATTCACCACTCCTCTGCCAAGACCAAACTTCTCGAAATAATGACCACGCCTGCAATGCACCAGCACATGCCCAGTTCCCCACCTACTTCTTGAAAGGATTTCACCCTAAGAAGGGCCCATCAAAATTACTGTGACTTTAAGTGAAAAAACTCTTTCACAAGCATGGCCAAGAAATTGCCTCCAATTCTTGCATGGCCTATTTTGTCCAAAAGGTTGCCATTTTATTCTAAAAAAGGCCAAACTAGATGGGCCGTGTAGTTTGGTAGCTGCTGGGAGGGAATAGGATAAACAGTGTGAGACATCTTGCCTGTATAAGGGGGCTGGCACAGGCAGAGAGAATATTCATGTCTTGAAGTGTTAATTGACACACACAGACAAGTTGTTCTTGAGCTTCTTCCACTGTTGCCCATAAGAATTTGAGGTGATCAGAGAAGGCAATGTTCTGCTCCAGGTTGTCATAAAACATGATTTCTTTCTATGGGAATAAAAATTAAATAATATTTTAAAAAGTGTGAAACTTTGTATACAGAAAGAACTGTGCAATGGTGGCTTCCAACAAATAATGGCACAGGGACGAGAGAACAGTCACAATACATAAAATTATGTTTTGTTAAAAGCATCTTCTTCTGAAAACAAAAAAACCCAACCAAAACATAGTATACTCAGGCATAAAAATATTAAAGCTATTTTAAAATGGAAAATTCCAGTGAAATACTTCCTTTAGCTCTGTACACAACTATGGTCCCAAGTAGGGAACTGATAATGAAGACTACAAACAGAAGAACATGTTGAATGTTCAGGGTCAGTCTGTAAGACCTGGTCTCATTTTTAACTGTTGATCCATTGACTTCATTGATACAACTCCTCACCAATGCCCAGGATCCTATCACACCTCTAATTTACTTGGAATCCAGTTTCATATTTCCCCTATGATATCAGTATTGCAATAAATCCCAGAGTTTGCATTTTTAGCACAAGGCTCATCTGTGGAGCTGCCTGGGGATGAAACTGTGACAAGTAGCACAGGAAGCTTCATCAAAAGATTAAACACTCCACCTGAGAATAAAAGCAAGGCCAGCAGCTACGGGTCCAAGGGAGAAATTCAATGGGCTACAAAACATTATATTTGAGGGTGTTAAACTGCTTGCTAAGTAGGTTGAGAGAAATTTCCCTCTCCCATTCAGCATGGCAGTGTTGGAAGATTCAAGCAGCTGTCTACCAGACTGTGCTTTTCTCTGAAGCCTCCAGCCCATGAGAAAGGTGGGGGCAGGGAGTGGGGGCTTGTTGCAGTGTCCAGTGCCATCTCTGAAGCCCAGAGAAAACACATCTGCCTCTTCAGGGTGTGTAGGTTTTGGGTCATAACCACCAGCTCCATGCAGATGACTCAGATGCTCTATTGAACACCCTTGGACATTGATGTTCAGGCACCTGGACTGAGACCCAGAGCTCCATTGCCTGAAATGGGAGCTCTGACACCTAAATTTAGCTGTAGATGTCATTGTCTAGAGATGAACCTGGACCCTGTAATGTGTTATCTGTGGCTGAGTGTTAACTGCTCTGTAATTAAAGGATACATGCTGGTAACAAGTAAGTCCTTGCAAACCAGTCTGCAGGATCTCAAATGTCCTCACATTTTTGTGAAGAGGAACAGTAAATATTTGGTCTGTAAATGAGGTTCTGGAAAAAGAAATGACAGTGCAGCTAAGTATATCCTTTGAATCTTAGACTGTGAATCTCAGAAGACCTGAGTCGGCAGTGTTTCCTCAGTCAGAATTCCTCTGCTATACATGGGTTGATGGACAGTGGCTGCAACTACAGTTGTGGGCAGAGTGGAAAAGAGAGGTGAGCTCTTCCCATAGGCATGGACCAAACTCAGTGAGCATGATACTCCATCTATGCAACGAGCTGGGCCTCTGCACTCCCTGTGGTCAAGGGGAGTCTGCTCTCACATTCCTGTACTGCAGAGCTGGCTTTTTTCTGCCTACTCTTCACCATTTACTGGAGCACAAGGAATTGGATTACGTTAACCTCTGTGCTCATGCAAGGGAGAAGGAAAGACTCTCGGTTCTCTTCTTCCTGGCTGCACAGGTCCAATGACATCCTCGCCCCAGGGTGCTGGACTGGCTTGATTAAACCTCAAATAAGCATAGCCAGATTTGACTCAAAGCTTTTACTACTTCAAACAGGTTTTTATTGAAAGGGTTAATAAGCAGTTTGAGAATCCTGTATCAAAGACATAAGGCTGTACATGTAGAATAAAGCAGAATGTTTCATTTTCAGATGGATTTGCTCAATTCTATTTAAATTCTGTGACCTTCAGGGAATCAAGTTAGTTCTAGCTTTTAGTTTATAGATTTTGTGTTTGGTATTCAAGGTTAACTTCTTGCTTGATTAGACACAGGCAAATGCTCCCAGCTGCAGTTCCACAGTGGAAATGGCCAAAAATGTCAAGAACCTAGTCGTTATCTACAAAGAACTCCTTTCGTCTTCCATTAGCAGCATTAAGGCGAGTTTGGTGCTCTTTATTTTCAGGTTGCAAAACATAAAAATGTCATAATGTGGAACATATGAGATGATTTGAAGATGACTGTTCTTATTTACACAGGAAGTGCCATTCTGTTGTTAATTCGTTATCACTATCATCACAGAAACTGTAGATCAAAGTTCAAGCAATTTGGAAAAATATTTGCTTGCTAAAGGAACCATGCAGACTGCCCTGGTAATGCTGTAAATGCATACTAAAAATTGCACAGGATTGGACAACGTAAAATTCATATTATGTAGCACACAAGAACAAAAGAATATAAAAAATACACAGGACCAAAGCAGGTTCAGAAAAATCAGGAATGCTGTGTTTGCCCCTGATCAGTTGCTTAAGATGCACTGGTACTGGCAGAAACTGGTCTGTCCAGCCAGCTGCCTGTGCCAGTGTCTGCACACAGTCTTTTCATAGCCCTGAGTCTTTCCAGCCTGTAGGAACACGGTGCATGTCCTTTGGCCACCTAATAGCTGCCATGGATTGTGAGGTGCCTTTTGCAAATGGTGTGTCAGAAGCACAGAACAAATCTGCACCTCCTAAGAAAATGAGGTACTCTAGCTGGGACCTGCTGTACCAGGGGCTCTCAGGGGCTGCCAAAGCTGAAGGCATTCTCAGATCCAGCTTAAAAAAGTCTGTGCTCAATACTGTTTTCACGCTGCTTCGAATCTCATTTGCCTTGGTAGCAAGCTGTGTCAGGGCTCTCTCTTCTCGGAGGGGACCATTGCTGTGTCTGCTGATGCACAGTGACATGAAGCCAGGCCAGAAGAGAGGGGACAGCACCAGGCCAGGCACTGACTGCCAACCATGGGCAGATAGGGCAGCCCTTGATGAGACTTTAGTATTGTCCTGGGAGGTGTTATTTGGTTGCCCCAGAGATGTTTCCCAAGACTTTGCCTATGACTTGGCCTTCATAGTGTACTCATGCAGCATCTCCAGGGAGATATCACTGTTAAGCAGCTGTTTCATGCTCCCAGCTCCAATGTGAGCATCAGCTTCAAGTCAGACCTTTGCCTTACAATGTTTGGTTTACAAATATTACTGACTTTATATCTGAGTGAAGAGAGACAAATTTAGTTTGCAGGCAAAGTAAACACCTTTGAAATGACCTTGGCTAGCACATGGCTGTTATGCACTATTTTGAAATGAGCTTGACAAGAGAATATACATTGGCTGCTTCTTTTGATGCACAGTTCAAGTGCAGACTTGAGAGCTTGTTGACTGGGAACATTCAGATATGGATCAGGGAAGGAATGTTTTCACAAATGGCTTCCTCCTCCACCTTTTCTTTTCTTAGTTTAATATAATTTCCAGTTATTTCCCCAAAACATTGGCAATAGTAGTTGCTATGTGGTGAGCAACTACTGCTTAGGGTCTTTACAAGTCATTCGAGACACATGTTCAAAAGACTTTTTGATGCTACATGAACATGACTATTTTTCTTCATTTATTAAGTCAGGATTCAATCAGCATGTTTTTTAGGAGTTGCCAGTGCAAACTGGAATAAAGAAATATAAGTTAATGCCCTTGTATTTGAAGAGATCTGATCTGTTAGCATTGCCACTAAGGTACACAGTGAGCTGAAATTTCCTCTTTGTAGAGGAAGGTCTTAAAGCTGTCATCAGCATTACAGCAGCTCTCGTGGGTCTCCATGTGGGAATGCAAGGAATCTTCAGACCCACTTCTTTTCTTGAGGAAGATAAGGAAGGGAAGTGTTATCTAGAAGTCCACTGTGGTATGACAGTCCAGAAAAGAGTCTTAACTCAAAATTGCCTATATGCATCGGGGGACCAAAGGACTAATATGCTTTTGGTACCACATCTGAGACTCTCCTGTGCCCATTAGAGGTGGTCACCAGTGGAATTGGATATGCTGTAGGCTCTGAGATGTGAAGTACATAGCTCTCCTAAGACTTGTTCTGCTACTGTCTGAGGACAAAGCCTGGTGTAACATTTCCCTTCTTTGTATTACTTTGTCCACCCATGCCCTTCCCATCTCTAAAAATATGAGGGTCTCTCAGCTGTGGTGATTGAAGGATTTCTCCCCATTCTGCAAACTGAAAGTCTGCCAGATCAGACACAAGTTTGCAAGAGCCCAAGGAGCAGAGGCTGCTCCAGGGCAGGTTGTGGTGCAAATGTAACCTGGTTATGTTGTACCCTGGAAAGGGTTAAACATAGGTGTGTTATTACTGTTGCTTTTGGGCTCCTGTAATCAGCATTAGTCTCTTCACAAAACCCAGAAAGGTGCAACCTGCCTAAATTACATCACTGTTCTTCTCTTGGTGGTGGTGTCGGTTTGTGCTCTGCTGAAAGCAGCAATGTCACCCCAAGTGTGAGCTCAACGAACACCCCATACACACCCTTCACTACCTGGTGCAAAGGGCTTAAAGCCTCCTTATGCCCAGATACAGCTGAGTGCTGGTTAATGGCAGTATGGTCACCCCAGATAAATTGACAGCATGAACAGGGTTCTGACTGGGAGGGAGCTCTTGGCCAGACTCCTGTGGGGTTGGTTGGAGCTCATGGCATTTTGTTTATTGAGCAAAACCTATAGTTCTGCTGCAGGATTACAGCAAGAATTAGCCATCTAGAGCAGTCTGAAGATCCAGAATAAGAAATCCATCAAAACCTCATGTAAGCCAGAAGCTTCTCCCACTGGGCCATATTCATCACTCCCTGCAGAAGTGCCATCTCCCCATCATGGAGGGTTGGTTTTACATCTGGGCAGGTGCCAGGCACAAGGAACAACCACCTTCCTCCTGCTTGCCCATGACTTCCTTCTCGAAGTAGCATCATACACAGTAGTTTACAAACAAATAAACAAAAAAAATCATAGTTTGTGAATTTACAAACAAATAAACAAAAAAATTCATAATTTGTGAAAATTGTGTTGAATGTGACAGTATTGCAGGTAGAGCAAAACAGCAGCTTCCTTTCTTAGAGCTGTCTTAAATGGACAGGTTTTTTTCAACCAGCATCAGGAGAATCCACACAAGCTTGTGACACCATTCTAAACTGAGAAAGGCTCAAAATATGAACATGTGTGTTGGTCTTGAAGAGGAATTGTCTGAAGTAGAGAACTGGGAGGAAAAAAGCTCGAAGCGACACAGTACAGATGAGGAAGCCCAGGCACAGAGTCAGCATTAAATGCTTGACTGTTTGAAAACCCTAAAGAAGGAGCAAGATTTGGGGTTAAAAGCTGGCAAAAAAAAAAAAAAGAGCAGGAGGAAAGAAGCTATGCTGTGTCATGTAATCCTTCTCTGAAGAGCAGGGTTCTAATATCAACAGATGAAATTACTTAGTGAGAATGTTCCACGGCATTGCCTAACCATGGATGAAAACTTCATGGAGTATTGGCTTGTGGTTGGTGGCCTATCGTGTGTGTTTCCTGGATGGCCCAATCTCCTGGCTTTGTGCCTGGGAGCTCAACTGCATCTTGTTTAAAACATGGCACGCAGCTCTTAGATGCAAGTGATTACTGGCTGATTCATATAAATGTTAATATGAATACAGAGGTGATGGCTTTATATTTCCCCACAGAAGACTGCAAAATAAATCATAGATGCTAATGTTGATGTCTTGGAAATGAAAGCTAAAGTAAACTGTCAATGAGACTTACGTAAATGGCTCCAATAATTTTGTTTTGAAGAGAACTCAAACACATAGTGTCAGCCAGCTGGCATGTTCAAAGTCTGTAAATATTAAAAGCTTTTCTTTGGCAAGAATACCAAAATATTACTGGTATCTCTGGCATGTAATTCAAATAAAAATTAAGTCAACCGTAAATGTTATCACAAACCTTAAATAGTCCTGATAGCTACTAAATGGAGAGCTTCATTATGCCAGGCTGACATGACCTCAAGTAGTGCTTGAACAATGAGGACTGTGTTGAGTGATTCCTTGTTAGGTACATGAAGTGTTTCATAAGTGACACATTTCCTTAGACAACTTGGTACTTTTCTTTGATGTGGCTGACTGCATGATAACCCTCTCCCCTTTGGCTCTTTCAGCAGCAAGCCCCAGGCTGGACTGCTGCATAACCTAGTTGCGTTTTCCTCTGTCTAGTCCTTGAAGCTTGAGACATCCTGAGCCTTTTGCACAAGACTAAAAAGCACATGTGCCCTTTGGAGAAGGCCAATCCAGCAGCACATGTGCTGCATGCTAATGCTGTGGATGCATTGAGGATTTCTCAATGTGCAGTGGCCCTTGATGGACAAGTCCATCCTGCTGTGTGAGCACTTTGTGCAACTGCGTAACACACAGATAGAGGCCCAGACACTCAGGAAAGGATTCCCACATAAATCCTGTAGAAATAGAGCAGTTGCCCAAATTACACTCAGAGAACATTTGAGGAACACAATTCCAGAAGAGGTTGGCTATCCAGTAGCCTTATCTGTTCCTGATTCCTGGGCTCTTGCAGCCAAGTAAGGGTGTTCTGCTTGTTACCTTTGCTTGTATTGATTAAGCCTGGTGTGTTTGCAAAGCTGGTAGTTTGCCCACTAATGCACAGGTCATTTCTCTAGTCTGAGGTTAAGAACAAGCTGAAAATCACTGTTTGGTGGCTGCTTCCCAAAGCCTCCATGCAGTGGGAAGAAAAAACAAAAAACCTGATGACTGCTGGCAGTCTGGGCTTTCATGTGTATGCACTCACCAGCGTCAAATCTGAACTGCATGAACAAGAGTTTGAGTCCATACTAAGGCACTCTGTGCTCCTGGGTTCCTCTTGCTTCTCCTACCTTCAGTCCTCCAGAAGGGTAAAAGTGAGAAAACTTGTGGGTTGAGATAAAGAGAGTTTAATAGGTAAAGCAAAAGATGTGCACAGAAGCAAAACAAAATAAGGAATTGATTCACTACTTCCCATGGACAGGCAGGTGTTCAGCCATCCCCAGGAAAGGAGGGCTCCATCGCATGTAGCAGTGACTGGGGAAGACAAGCATCACGATAAATGCCCTCCCCTTCCTCCTTCTTCCCCAGCTTTATGTGCTGAGCTTGAGGCCATACAGTATGGAATACCCCTTGGGTCAGTTGGGATCATCTGTCCTGGCTGTGTCTCCTCCCAACTGCTTGTGCGACCCCAGCCTCCTTGCTGGTGAGGTGGGATGAGAGGCAGAAAAGGCCTTGAGTCTGTGCAAGCACTGCTCATCAGTAATAAAAATATCCTTGAATTATCAACACTGTTTTCAGCACAAATCCAAAGCATAGGCCCATACCAGCTACTATGAGGAAATCTAACTCTCTCTCTACCAAAACCAGCACAGTCTGGAACAGAGAACCATCAAACTAATAAAAGCATGGAGATGCCCCTCTCTTGGTTAGTCCAGTGACTGTGACACTATGGCTCATTGCATACCCTCCAACACGTGCATGGCTATGTCTGTGCAGCAGCCTGGCAAATCCCAGCAGACCTCTCCACGGCACAGCACTTGGCCTGGGTAGACCAAGACCCATAGGATTTGTAATTTAATTTTTATAGCGCTGTGCTATGGAGTGATGAATCTAGCAGAAATTGCAGTTTTCTACTGTTGAAATATAAACAAAATAATGCCTATGATGCAGAAAGAACACATTGCCAGGCACAATTTTTTTTTATAAAAAGCAATAGGAGTTGGTGTAAGATGTAGACTTAAATTTTGCCTGTCTTTTCAAGAATCAACTTGGCAAAGGGTTAGGTATACATAATGCAATATGCCATGGTTATGCAGAAGGACAACCTGTGCAATATGGCATATTTTTCAATGTTATCTCATGAAAGAGGCCAAAAGCGTGTCAAGATTTTTTTTCCTGTGAGTCAGTAATGTGGAAGATAATAAAATATTTATGTTACGTAACAGGAACCCTCTGGTTATGCTTTATTTTTGGAAATGTTTAAAAAAATGCCAGGGCTTCTGTGAAATGAACATTTACTAACTTAATGGGAAATGTGACGTGGGTTTAGCAGGAGCCATGAACAAAAGCAGCAGACTGAGGTAGCAAGTGGAGTGCTCTGGAGTTCTGTTGCATTGTGCTTGCTGCAAGCCCTTGTCACATGGAGGATTATGTGCTTACCACATTTGCCAGGAGGGCAGTTTTTCTCTGTTCCCCCACACAAATGTGTGTCTCGTGTATGCATCTAAGGCTTTTAACTGAGATGGAGTGTGTTTCCACACCGAGTTACCAGTGAGGAGTTAATGCTCTGCCAGGGAGTGATACAAGAGAGGAAAACAGAGCTCAGACAGAGCATACTGGTGATGCCCATACTTTCTCAACAGGGTTGTAGGCTGATCTTGCTGAACTATTTGCAAATAAGGAGGTGCAGGATAACCTGCTGCTGGTGATGTTGAAGTGCTTGTCTCTCTCAGTGTTAACTATCTGAGTGCAAAATAGGTTTTGAAATGTTCTTTGATAACACCACATCATCACAGGCATACATGGCCTTTTCCAAAATGATGCAAAAATACCATGGAAAGATAAATAGATAAATACCATGTTCCTGACATGCTGCTTAGGTATTTTGTCACAGAATTGCTACATTACAATGTTATACTACACCATGACATTACCTATCTTCTGACAGGGTATTATCCTAGGTAAGGGTTGGGGTATCCTGCAGATAAATTTGATAAGTGAACACTTCATGCAGAAAAAAAAGAAAAGAAAGGCAGGACCACTTAGTGGAGAAAAGGTTGGCAGAGAGCCTGAACCTCAGAGTTGTAGCTCTGTTGGTGATCAGGACAGGGAAAACAGACTCATATCATACACACAGACCTGTACCATGTTGATGGTCTTATCTATTTTGTACTGGTATTATTTATTCTTATAATAAGAATTATTTATTTCTTTTTTAACAGTCCTGCAATCAAAACAGCCTAATTATTTGTTACAGGTGTGGTTGTACAAAAAGACTGCTGTTTTTTGCACTGACAGCATTTTTTTCACCCCTGCTTTAGCAGCTGTTTGTCTGAGTGCTGCCTGCACCAGCTTGTGACTGGCCAAACTGCAGTGGCCAATGGGAAACCCTAATTTTGCATCTTCTCTGGCCAAGGCTCCTATGCTGGGTACTGATAGCCAGGCTGTGCAGATCTGCTTTCAGGGATCAAATTGGATAATGGTGAAGAGACAGGGATTGTTGGTGACTACTCAAGATTTGTATCTGGCTTTTTCCCCATTCACCTGTGGAAGCGTGTTCCCTGAAGCAGCTGGGGACAATGTGGTTCCTTCCACAGCTCATGTGTTAGAATTCAAAGTATGGAGAAGATGTACGATTGGGACAGGAGGATTTTACAGGGCCTTACTCCGTTTGTGCTTACTGTCATCTGGAGAAGGTGCTGTTGATTTTCTGCTTATTCTGTGAGACATGAGGAGGAAAAATACCTTCTGTATCCGTGTTACACAACCAACACAACACAAAGCAAGCACCGTCTAGGATCAGGACAGTGCTAGTTTTTTCAGAGTCCATGAGGAGCAGTAAACTTAGTTATTAATATCTGCAAAATAGTATAAAAGTTGAAACTTGGAAAATTCACTTAGAGCAGGGTTGTCCATTGCTACCCTGGCTGTTGGCAGACAGAGGGTGTGTGGCTGTACAGGGGTAGGAGAGACAGGACAAGGACAAGCCATTAACTGCTCTGCTGCTGGAAGATGCCATCCCTCATCCCCTCACTTCTTCACAGTCACTCCACCCTGCAGCAGCGATGGCCCATGCAAGCGTTTCAAAAGCTGGTCAAACAAAACACACACCAGGATCTGCCCAGTCCAGAGTGCAGGGATGAATCAGGAATGCTTATTAACACATCAGGATGCCACGGATCATGCAACTATTGAAAAATTGGAGGTCATGCTGGAAAAGTGATTAGTAGCATTCAAAGTAGGATGATATTCAGCTGTTAGATTCAGCTTCCCATTGAGTATAAAGGCTGTTAGGCATCTCTGTGACCATAGATAGAATCATAGAATCATCAAGGTTGGAAGAGACCTCTAAGAACAACAAGTCCAACCATTAATCTGTCACTCCACTGTAATGCCTAAACCCTAAACCATATCTTCCAGCACCACATCCAGATGCCTCTTAAACACTTCTAGGGATGGTGACTCGCCTACTTCCCTGGGCAACCTATTCCAATGCCTGACCACCCTAACAGTGAAAAGATTTTTCCTAACATCTAATCTGAATCTCCTCTGTCTCATCTTATGACCATTCCCTCTAGTCCTCTCTCTCAGGCATGGCAGAAGAGACCACCTCCACCTCTCTACAAGCCCCTTTCAGGTAGTTGTAGAGAGCAATGAGGTCACCCCTGAGCTGTCTCTTCTCAAGGCTAAACAAACCCAATTCCCTCAGCCATTCCTCATATGACGTGTGTTCTAGGTCTTTTATGAGCCTTGTTGCCCTTCACTAGATTCACTCCAGTGCTTCAATGTTTGTTGTTTTCTGATGAGGGTATCAATATTTGAAGAATAAGGAAACGTGTGATGGCAAGATCCTACTTTGCATCTGCTACTGTGGTGCTGGGCAGTAGAGAAAAGAGAGCCTCACTCTCCAAATACAAGGTGTACCACATGGATGAAACATATATTTAATTGACAGGCAAGAGACACCTCAAATAATTCCCAAGAAGCTGAATTTCCTTCTAAAATTTCAAAACGATGGAAAATCAGAACAGCCCAGGCATGCTCTGCCCTTTTCCCAGGTTCCTGCCCATCACCAGCACTTCCCACTTAAGGCCATTCATCTCCCTGCTCAGCCAGGGCTGTCTTCGTTCCTGTATCAGCGATAGGTCAGTGTGTGGCTTCAGCTTTACACAATTAAAAGTTTAAGATGCTTGTGATACAGAAGGCAAGTTCCTAAATCAAATAAAAGTGTTCTCTATTTGCTTCATACTCTACAATAATTTGTCCCAAATTTCATGCTCTCCATTGGTCCAATTTACACAAACTCACACTAATTAGCTGCAGAGTTTCTGTTAAATTTACAAAAGCAATCATTCTCTGAGATAGCTCAATGCTATGCCCAACTCCTTCTGAATAGACTTTAATGACACCGTAACCATGGTTACAGTATATAAAATATGCAGCCATGAAATGTGGAAATGTAACAGTGTAATATAATTTTCTCTGGAAAATAAAGGGTTTTGGCATACTTGCATTAATTAGGACATCACATTTAGCATTTCATGTTTGCATTCTTTATGAAAATAAAAACCATAATAGACAAAGTGATTCTTGAATTCTATTCAGTGTCAAAGAGTACCATTGGGAAATGATGCATTTTAACTGGACATCTATAGTGCCATTCTGGTAAATTGAAGTTATAGCATGTTGGAAACAAGCCGAGAGATCCAATGTGACCAGAGCAGCCATATGTCACAGAGCTCAGGCTTTTAATCTGAGGAGTGGCCACTGGGAGAAAACAGCAAAACCCTTCATCTGCAGGACTGGGCGGGTAACAGGGGAAATCCATAGTGCAGCAGAACAGACCAAGACTGGCTGCATTGTGTTTTCAGGCATTTTGCTTTCCTGATGCTATTTGTTATTGCATCTGCTTAACTGGTGTAAAACACCTATTGCACACAAATAAAGCATGCTGCTAAATGATACTCTGAATATTTTGTGAAATCTGCAGCACCCTCTGTCAGTTTCATATATCACAGGACCCTCTTGCATGGTGATTGAGGATCCTCAGATGTCTCTTCTAGTGATCTGCCTCTCTGCAGAAGTCTTGATTGCACTGGCAGTTTGGAAAATGATCTAGAACATTTTATCCCTCCAACTTTAATCTTCAACATCTCAACTTTGGTGGCACTATAAGAAAAAGGAGAAGGATTATTTTATCCCTCCAGCTTTAATCTTCAACATCTCAACTTTAGTGGCACTATAAGAAAAAGGAGAAGGATGACCATATCAGGGCAAAGAGAGAGGCAAAATGCAACCCTGCTCTAACTTAGACTGTTGTTGTATTGCATGCTATCATATACAGGAGAAATCCAACAGGTTTGGTGCATCATCCATCTCTAGCTTGGAGTTGTAGAGAAAATTTGAACCAACCTAGCCATAGTGGCCAAAACTCAAAAGCTTACTTCCAAAGTAGATGCTACCTGTTGCTCCATTCTCTCCAGGGGACAACTTCAGAGTGGTCCTGACAAGCCCATCTGCTTAGTCGTATCTGCAGCAGTGATGCCATAGTGAGTGGCAAAGAGCCTTGAAGTGACAGTTTTCAAGCAATATGAAGGCAAATACTTGATTTTCTCTTGAAGAATTCATCAAATGACATTAGATAAGGAATGTATTTATATAAGCTGGTCTCTTCATGACAAACTGATGTGCAAGAGAAAAGATTACATTAATTGAAAAACAGTGATTATGAACAGGTCATTTAGCTCTAGCCTCAAGCATACCACCTCCTTATCAGCTGGACATGGAAAGATGCTCCAAGTTCAGCTGTACCTCTTGTTTTCCCAGCTGCAGCCTAGTGAAGGAATCACAAAGGAAGGAAGATTAACCTTAGAAAATGTAAAAGGATGAAAGGTTGGTGAAAATCCTTCAGTTCCATTTAGGTCAGGCTGGCATTCAGCAACTACTTGTCCAATTAGACAACTGGAGCGGATTTGCTTTTTGTCCCCATATATTGTGCAACCTGGTTGCAGAAGCACAAGTGGAAAGAACATTTTTATTACAGTTTCAAAATACAGATATATTAAGATTCGACTTAGGGAAATGAGTCTTGGTTTCTTTTTTAGTTATTATGTTATCCTTTTTTGTTTGTTTTTGATTAATATTTTCCCACCTTGCAGACAAGATCAAGTTTGGAACCTTGATTTTGCTTAGCTAGTTCTTGCTTTCTTTAATACAATCCTCTGATTAGGACTTTCAAATGTGGTCAAAGATGACACAGAAAATGCAATTAAGATTGACATGCATATGTTCTTTATAATCTTGGACTCGATTTCTGAGATATATCTCTGTGCAGAAAAGATAAAAAGAGCAGGACTCCTCTCTGAATCTTCTGCATTTTGAAATCACTTTTAAAATAGTCATAGGATGGTTTGGGTTGGCAGGAACCTTAAAGATCATCTAGTTCCAAACCCCCTGCCATAGGCAGGGACATCTCCCACTAGATGAGATTGCTCGGAGCCCCATCCACCCTGGCCTTGAACACTTCCATCCACCACATCTCTGGACAATTTGCTCCAGTGTCTCACCACTATCACAGTAAAGAATTTATTCCTTATGTCCAATCTAAATCTACCCTCTTTCAGTTTAAAGTCATTGCCCCTTTGTTCTGTCACTCCATGTTCTTGTAGAAAGTTTCTGTCTTTCCTGTAGGCCCCCTTTACTTGCTGGAAGGCTGCTATAAGATCTCCCAGAGCCTCCTATTCTCCAGGCTGAACAACCAAAGCTCCCTCAGCCTGCCTTCATAGGAGAGGTGCTCCAGCCCTGTGATCATCTTTGTGGCCCTCCTCTGGACTTGTTCCAACGTGTCCATGTCCTTCCTATGTTGGGAGCCTAGAGCTGGTTGTAGTACTCCAGGTGGAGCCCTACCAGCATGGCAGAATATCTTCCTTTTATCTGCTGCCCACGTTGCTTTTGATGCAGCCCTGGACATGGTTGGCCTTCTGGGCTCTGAGTGCATATTGCCAGGTCATGTCAAGCTTCTTGTTCACCAAGATCCCCTTCTCTTCAGGGTGGCTCTCAATCCGTTCTCCACCAGCCTGTACTTGGGATTGGGATTGCCCTGATCCAGGTACAAGACCTTGTACTCGGACTTGTTGAACTTCATGTGGTTCACACAGGTCCATCTCTCAAGCCTGTCCAGTTCCCTCTGAATGTCTCCTCACCAGCACAGAGAATCTCTCTCAGATATTTACAAAGCACTTGTCACTATGAGAACAAAATTAAATATCAGAAAAACAAAACAAAAAATATTTTCTACTCTTCTGTATGCTTCTGAAGAAAAAGAAAGATGAAGCAGAGCACCAGCTCCAAACTTGAGTCTGCGTTTGAGTTCATTTCCAGCAAAAAGTAACACGGACAACTACCTTCTTGCCTCCCTTTCTCTGAAGAACATAGCACCACCAAAGGAATCAAAGGACATATTTGACAAAGTAATTACTATGTCCTGGTCTACATAGTGTCATTCTGATAAAAAAACATGGAAAAATCCTGATCTTCATTGACTCAATGTTAAAATTACCATTGATTTAAATATTTATTTTTTTTTTCAAATGAAAAGCAGTTTCAACTCTCTTCAACACTTGGACTTCAAGTAAGTGCTTCATGACTACTGGCCATCCAAAACAGAACTATTAGTCAGAGGACCAGACTTGCAATGGTCAGGATTTCATGGCCCTTCTGAAATCTCAGTGACAGACTGATGTTGGTTCCTACTCTGCCAATATGACTGTGCCCACCTGTCCTGGTTCAGCTTTGCATCTCACAGAGAGCAGTGGCAAAGGCAGCTCCCACCCCAGTCTCACCCAAACACACTGCACAGATGTGCCAGCTCACTGAACAATGTGTCCTCAAAGCAATCTGATGTTCTCAATAATTCAAATCTTCTAAAAATAAATGTCACTTTAAAGAATAATTACAGACTACTATTATCCTTTGAAACTAAGTACATCAAGCTATAATCAAAAAAGGGCAGAGATATAGAACTTTGAGCCCCTCCATTTTTATTGCTATGTTTTTGAGCTATACATTTCCACACACATTGGATTCTGATCCCAATAGCAGTTCATGGTATCAGATATTGTGGTTTCTTCTCCAGTCACACTTCCATGCAAATATGTCACCTGGACATGTCTTGAAGTTGGCTGTCCAAAGACTGATACACATTATTTGATATTATTAACATGTGATGCTTGTGTTTTATGGTCAAAACCTGTGCTGCCCTCACCCAGGAGCACTGACTGCTTAAGGGCTGCCACACAGGATCTGACCCCCAGAATTACTGAGGAGACTCTGAGAAGATCAGCTGATGCAGTAAAGATCACATCCAGACCTGCAGTGGTGTTTAAATTCCTCTTCCTCCCCAGCCCATGTTGAACTGTATTTATGCATTTTTGTTTTGTTTTTTAAATAACTCTGCTGGCAGATCTTTTTCAGTTGTTTGGAAAGAAGAAAGTTCTTGCTTAAAATTGCTGTATTGCAACATCGCTACTCCCAGCTATTAAACATCCCACGGCACGAAACACTGAGTCCACACAGGCCTACCTTAGTGAGTGTTCCAGTCAAGCACAACGTGAGTCATCTCCTGAGCTTCAGCTGGATGACTTGTGAGGAATTTGCAGGTGTGTGTGTTTGTTTGGATTACAAGGAGACTGTTTCAAGTGGAGACAGAATGTTTCATTCATGCTCCTCAGGCCCATATGCGCATTATATTTGTCACTCCTGTCAACAAACATTTGTAAACTAAAAATAATGTGTTAAATATATGCAATATATCACAGTGCTTTGGAAGACATTGAGCCATTTCGGCTTACAACTTGAATTTTGACTCTTGGCTGCCTCCCTCCTTTGGTAGACAGCACTCTCACTATGCCAGTTGGAAAGACAGACCTATCCCTCTCCCCTCACCCATTATCAGTTTACCCACCATTTCTTTCATAGCTAATATTCAGAGAAGAGCAACATCTTCTGAAAGTCAAAATATTTTTTAGACAGCCTTGGGAAACCTGGCTTGAATCATTTTTCAGGGCAAATCTGCGAGACCTCATTTTCCACCAGTGGAAGTTATATGCAAGTAAACGACAGCCTAACTGGGAGCCCCTCTGGTTAAACAAACATGGCCATCATTTCCACCACAGTCTTTCTGTTTGCTCTCTGTCCATTTTGCTGAACAGCTCAGACTCTCCTCAAATAATTGTCTCATTAGGTATACAGGATACAAATTGTAAACTGCATTCTCTCATCTAAAGAATAATTTATCCCCAAACAGCTACTGAACAGCGAGTGAAAACATAGTCTGGCATATCTATTTTACATGACTCTTAGAACAAGCAACACCTATATGTAATCACTGCCATTCAGGTAGCCAGGTCAAGGCCAAATTTGCATTGCCTGATCTCTTCCAAAGGCTGTGCCAAAGGAGTGTGATCATTATCCAGCATCACCTAACAATGCATCCAAATATTTTTATGAAAATCAGATCAGATCTGATTGTTCACTAGGTTTCCCCACTGGTCTTTCACAGATGCATGTGAGACAGACAAAAAGAGAGGTGAAACAGGCAAAGTAGGAAAAGACTATATAAAAAAAGGCAAACTGGAGGAGGAAAAAAAAGAGAACAATATGAATGTTAACTGAGAATTAAAGATGTCATAAATATGTAAACATTCAAGACAAAAAGAAAAAAAGAAAAAGAAGTGAACTAGCACAAAATGGAAAGATCATAAATTAAACGATCTCAGATGTTTGTTGTTATAGACAGCTGTCTTCTCTTCAGCAGAGGCACCAAGAATTTCACTTCTGAAATTGTCTGCCCTCAATTTAATTGTACTTTAAGTATCCAACAAGGTGTCACAAGTGGAAATAGAGTACACAATTATTTTAATTTTTCTTAATTAAAGTGAAATTCTATTCTATTTATATTCTGTTTTCTATTAACACTTAAAGAAGTTAGCTGAAATGATTGGACCTTTTTGTACTTCATTGCATCTTCCCCTCTCAAAGAAGCTAATTTGCCCTTAGGTGGTTTAAGTGCTTGATTAATTAGGGATCCTAGATGTAGAAGCATACAAGATCCTCATTAGCAGAGCAGAATGCGAATGAAGGAATTTAGTGATGAGGTGCCTGAAATGGACAGTGCTAGCAAGTGGTTCATGGGCTGTAACAAGAGTGCTGCATCTTTAATAAATCAGTAGTGTGGTGGTAATCTCAGGAGTCATACAGTGATGTATCATTTTGCTCTGAGGCACTGGTTCCACCTATTCAATTTTCTTAATGGTTCTGATAAGCTACTAAGACTTTCCCCCCCATTCCTTCTTGTCAAACAAATGTCGCTGAGCTCCACGCACTAAGACACAGCATGGGAAGACATGTGCTCTTCTCTTGTGGTGCCTAAGACAGCTGTGCTCTGATTCTGTGGCATGTCACCAGCACAGTGCATTGTCATATTGGCTTAATAGTACTGGCAACGCATGCCCATTAAAATAGACCCAAGATATTGTCACTTGTTTACTCTCTCAAGGGAACAAAATTTATTTTTTTCAGTTTCTTTTTTACTTTACTTGATTTCTTAATGCTTTTTCTTTCGTTAGGACAGGCCAGTTTGGGATAGCATTAATGAGTTCTTCATTCTAGCTATGCCACCGCTATTGAAGAATGCTTCATTTCTGTAAGGCATATAGAAATAAGGCTAATTTTTAAGGCCTCCTGAAATCATACGTTAATATAGTTTTCTGATCCTGTAATTGAATATACAATGACAAACCAAAATGCTAGGATGAAGCCTCCCACTACTTTGAGGGGTGTGCACATTGCAGAGTTGTGGTCAGAGTGTTCTGCCTCTTACTAGTGCGACCAACAAGAGGAATGTGCAGCTGCAGAGATGCTTATGTGATGGTCTTCATGACAGCCTGTGCCCTAAAAGTCAAGCCTCTGTTACTGAATCTCTTGGCTGTGGAGCTATTATGGGTTATGATATGAGAGATTTTCCCTTTGGCTAATATTCTTCTACCTCCCTGGGATATTTCTGATTGAGGATGGTATATAGGAGGATTCAGAGGGGAAAGCTCAGGAAATCTTTTTGAACAAAGCAGTCACAAGAAAATCACTTGCAGAAGATCATTTCCTTCATCAGAAGATGCATAATCCAGAAATAATGACTTGAAATGCAGACTGTGCACATAGTTATGCAGAAAGAAAGAAAATTTTACAAATGAAAGGAATGAAACTCTACTACTGTGGGATTAATGGAAAACTCCAAGGAGACATTAACTGTCTGCAGGAGGTAGCAGACACTTAGCATGCTGAAAAGCATTTCTATATTATTTTAAAGGAGCAGCAAAAAGTACTGAAAAAAATAAGTAAAGAGAATTGAAGATGAGCTTTGACATGTAATATTCATAGCCAGAGAAAATAGCTATTATTATTTATGTAGACTAGATAGACAATACAGGATTCTTGTGGACATCCAGAAATGTTGTTTAATAGTGAGAACTAATTTCAATCTTGCACTAATCATAGACAAGTTAATCTCAAGTATTTCTAATACTCAGCTGAAAAATAATGGGCAAACAACAGAATAATCTAACTCGCACATACACACACCCTTATGCATCCTAGTCTCCAAGGACTGAAAAGGTTTTGAGTTATGACCCAGCATTCCAGCTGTATTTGGAGTTCTGCCTGGAAACAGGCTGAGCAGCTCAGCATCACCCTAGGCTGTCCCTGGCTGGGAACTTGAGCCTGCCAGTCTCTTCTTAGGCTCTATGGGGCCAGTGGGTTGGAGACCAGTGGTGGAGGGGCAAGGTTCACCCAAAGAGGCTGGCTCATGGGAAAGCAGCAGAAAAAAGATATCTAGAATCTAGACCCTTGGGTCACTGTGTTTTCATGTCCATATTATTTTTTTTTCTCTTTTCTTAAAGAATTTGAAGTTGATTCTTGGCCAAAGATTCTTTGCATTATCCCCTCCCCACCTTTTTTTTCTTTCTGTAATGTCATTGTTTTCATTTGGAGAAAAATCTTTATGTGGGGAGCTCTAATTAAATGCAAAAGTTGCTTTAGTTGAGTGAATAATCAATACTGACATTTGCAGGAATCTGGGAATGTTGTAGATGTCCACACCATGAGGCATCTTCAGGAATACCAAATGCTTGGGACAAGGTAGTTTTAGGATAGAGCTAATCCTGTGATCAGCAGTTCCAACCATTGTGCATTTTTAATGCTTCTAAAGTCAATACTGTCCTTCCCTCCTTCCTTGAGGGAGACACGACAGGTATGTGGTTGAGAGGTTAGGAGGTGCAGGATGCTTTGCAGCTGGGTGGCTGGACATGATGCAGTTCACACTCAGGTAGGCAAAGAGATGGCAAAAGTGAAAACCTGGGAGCTGGATGACCTGCTGAGGGAAAGTTGAGTTGTACTTGAAATCATGTTTCCCACTCTTACATGGAAATGTTCAATGACAAGCACGATTAGGACAGGAGAAGGAGATCAAAATGTGGAGAGGTCAGAGAGCTATTGATATTAAATATGTGTCTTCTGTATGTCATGAATTGAAGTGCACTGACACTGCTCACAGTGAGGGGCTGAATCACCATTTCTACCTTTGGAGTTTCACTAAACGCAGTTTGAGCCAACAGTGAGAATTATTGAACACCAGAAATGAAGTTTGGCAAAGACACAGTTCATGGGTAAAGACCCTCCCTGCTGCACTCATTGTGGCCCTTTGGTGAGCTGCTGAGAATAAAGCCCTTCTGAAGATCAAGTCACTCTGTTGGGTGCTTGAAATGCAGTCTTCCTTTGAAATCTCCATTATATGCCTAAGTTTACGCTAGATGAGAATATGGCTAAACGTCCTTCCTGCATAAAGACTCATTGCCAACATGAAGGAAACGTGAGAAGGGGGTTCAGGCCACTTTTCAATAAGCTGGTACCTATTTCACAAAAAACAACAAACAAAGCTGATCCTTTGGTTTGCTCAGAGCTACATAACTACGAAGTAAAATAGCTATTCCATCTGAAACTATTTTTTATTAGAGGAAATTATATACCCCGAAATGGTAAAAACCAACTGTGTGAGAATGAATATTGAACAGAGTTTAGAAAATCTCTAGGAAAATTCTAATAGAAAATACATGGTATTTTATTATAAAAATCCTAGATGATGGTATTTTATGCTAAATAAAACACAACTGTTATGTTAAAACCTGAGAAAATGAGGACTTAGTAAGCTATCAGTGCCCTTTATGTGCTAAAAATTAAATTAAACACTGACTATGTATAACAGACTGAAACAGGCTTAGAGCAACTGCAGGGCTAGGAAAGTTCTCTAAAACTGGTGACATTTTGGCTGTAAAAACGTAACAGTGCAAGGCTATGGTTAAGCCAGAACGTCTTTGGGAAAATCACTATGGTAAAAGAAGCACTACGAATATAGGAGAAGGAACTTCTTATGAAAATGCAGCTTTAGACAGCAGTACCAATTATATTTTTTACAAAACAAGTGAAATAACTAATAGAGAAAATTGTATATAATCACATAATTCTTGAATTTCCCAACCTCAACTGATTGGAAACTGCTAGCAGTAAAGGTCAAAACAGGGTAGATTAGCAATTTCTTTATGGAATGGTCAATGAATCAACAGGAAGCAGTGGTGATTTAGACTCTATTTCTGTGGCTGTGAATCTCCTGTAGAAAAAAATGGCTGTAAAATAACTATGGATAGGCTGAGTTCTTCATGTTAAATTGGAATATGTACAAATGTAAATTCATAATTAAATTAGAGAATTATGGCTTCCAATTTCCGTGATGGAAAAAAGCCCTCAGACCACAGGATGTAATAAGAACCAGGATGTAGGAAATTCCTATCCCAGACTATTAAAAGAACTGGAATGTGAAATGGCAAGTCCAGGAGAAGGGACTTGGTGAAACAGTAAATGTTGTCTGAAAGGTTGCAAATGCAGTACATGTCTTCAGAGAAGGAGGGAAATAAGATTCGGAGCAACACTAGGCCCTTTAATGTGACTTTGACTCTGCAAAATTTTAGAACAGATTTTGGAGCAATGCATACATAAAAGCAGAAAGGCAATCCAAACTAGACTTAATGGCAACATATTTTTTTATGGATAGCATGTGACAGATGAATTTCATTTTTTTAATATAAGAACAGTAATTTACTACACAGAGGTTAATGCAGAAGATATAATCTCGATAGATTTAAGTTAAGCATTTCTTACAGCACTTTATAGGAAATTAGTGTTTAAGTTGAAGATACTAGGGATTAATTATTGAAGTGGATAAAGAACTGTTTAAGGAAGAAGAATTTGTCATAAATCATATTATAGAAAGACTTATTAGGGATAACAGAGGGAACTGCCTGAATGGTCAGTATTGGGACCTATGCTTGTCATTTATTAGTGGCCAAGGAGGCAGAATCAAATTATTTCCTAGTGAAATTTACAGATGTTACAAAGTTGAGAGACACTATGAACAGCAAGAAAGTAGAGAGCCACCACAAGAAAAGCTTTTTGCACAAGACACTGAAATACTTCAGAATATTGTGGTCTGTTCTCATCAATGTTCAAGAAAAACAAAACTAAACTAAATGAAATTGGAATAAGAGCACAGAAGGCTTTGGAAAATTGAGTATCCATTCTATTAGGAAAAATGAAAAGATTAGGGTTTATTTAGCTCAGGCAAATGAAAGTTTGGAGACGACTGACAGATCTTTATATTCGGGGAAATTGTTAAAAAGGGAGAAGAATCATTGAGGTGAATTTAAAATGCTAGCCTAAGATTAAATGCTTTGAGCCAATAACAAATATTTATTAGTCTAGAAACTTAGAAGATTTTTAAACATCCCAAGAAGTAAAATCAGGAAGAGTTTTCAAAAAAAAAGTGATGAGATCCAGAGTCTGAACTTATTTTAAGATGGAACCTATTAAAGTAATAGAATAGTTGTTTGGCAACCTAAAATGTTGCATTGGAAAATGAAGCCTGTGATATATATTAGGCTTTGGTACTTGGTATTTTGGTATCTTCAAGAAACTATGAAGGATGGGTTGCTGTTGGTTTGTATCATATTTACACTGCATGTACCTGACATACATGATATTCTATATATATATCTATCATATTCAGATTTATTTGCGAGGATCATTCTTAGTAGAAGAAAGGAAAGTGTTGTTATCTTTGAATGATATAATTCAACTTCTGAGGTGAAATGAATGAGAAAGGAGATTATTTCTTGTTTTCATGAAATTCCGGATGTTGAACAACCTAAGAGAACATAAATGGAAGACAGTGGTGGTTCTAGCGTCATTAAATTCTTAGGTGATCATTGGTATACTCTGTTCCAAACCTCAATGGTAAAACAGCTACTGGATTTGGGGTCACACTGGTGGTCTGGGGAAACTGAGGCATTGCTCTTTCTTTTGTCTGTTTTACAACACAAGGTAGTGCACCACTTCCTAGCATAACTTTAGAGTTTTATTTAATATTTTCCTTCCAGAGATGCTGATGCAGGCTTTGAATTCTTCTATTTTTCCTATGGGCCATTAGAATGCAACACTTTGTTCACCTAATATAGACTTGAAGTTCATTTTAGGATGCTGGGATGAATTCTTATGTTTTAGGGTATAGCCTGGTATAGAATATAAATTTTACAAATTAACAGCTGTCGGATGGTTTTGCCAACTGGATGAAACAGAACTGAGTGACCCATGTGGGTCTTTATTATTTGTTTCTTTGTCCCACACTTCTGCAATTGGACAGATGTTCAGTCAGTATTAAGGGGAACGGGTGGGTGGGTTGGCTGCCATCCCAGAAATAGCTTGAGTTGTGTTCCCATAATACCTTTTATTTTCATGTAACTATGTTCAAGACCCATTTGACAATTATGACTTTTAAAAACATTGTATGAAAAATATTTGACACGTCCTAAGCTCAGAACATGACTGATCTCACAAACCAAGGCAGCCTTTAGGAAGATCCATCTTCTTGAAGATTCCTGTCATAGTTTAATCCCAGCCAGCAGCTAAGCACCACACAGTCACTTACTCACACTCCCCATGGTGGGATGGGGGAGAGAATCAGAAGAGTAAAAATGAGAAAACTTGTGGGTTGAGATGAGGAGAGTTTAACAATTAAAAAACCCAACCCCAATTAAACCCCAAACAAAACCAAAACAACAACAATAATGGTGATAAAATGAGAAAAAAGAAAACCCAAGAAAAACAAATTATTCAAATGAAAAAGAATCGCTCGCCACCACATGACACCCAGTGTGTTCCCAAGCAGCAGCCTACCAACCAGCCCTTCCCCTAGTCTACACGCTGAGCATGACATTGCAACAGCTGGACTTCATGAACTTAAAGGTCTTTTCCAACCTGAACAGTTCTATGACTCTGTATTACAGAATAGGTAAGGTTGGAAAGAACCACAGTGGGTCATCTCCTCCAACCACCCTGGTCAGGAAGGGTCATCCTAGAGCACATTGCACAAAATTGCATCCAGATGGTTGTCGAATATCTCCAGTGAGGCAGAATCCACAACCTCTCTGGCAATCTGTTCTAATGCGTGGTCACTCGCACAGTAAAGAATTTCTTCCTTGTGTTCAGGTCGAACTTTCTGTGTATCAGTTTCTGCCCATTGCCTCTTGTCCTATTGGTTGGCACCACTGAGCAGAGCCTGGCTCCATCCTCCTGACACCCTCCCTTCAGATACTTATAGACATTGATAAGGTACCCTCTCAGTCCTTTCTTCTTGAGGCTGAAGATGCCCAGCTCCCTCAGTCTGTCCTAATAAGAGAGATACTCCAGTCCCCCAAACATCTTTGTCACTCTCTGCTGGACTTGCTCCAGGTACTTCATGTCTCTCTTTCAATAAGGAGCCCAGAACTGCACACAAAACTTCACATGCAGCCTCACTAGGCTGAGTAGTGGGGCAGGATCACTTCTCTCGACCCGCTGGCAATGCTCTTCCTAATGCATCCCAGGACATCGTTTTCTTCTTGGCCACAGGGGCACAGTGCTGGCTCATGGACAGCTTGTTGTCCACCAGGGCCTTCAGGTCCTTCTCTGCAGAGCTGCTTTCCAGCAGGTCAGTGCCCAACCTGTATTGGTGCATGGGGTTATTCTTGTACAGTTGCAGGACCCTGTATTTGCCTTTGCCAAATTTCAGATGGTTCTTGCTTGTCCTCTCTCCAACCTGTTGAGGTACTTCTGAAGGGCTGCACAGCCCTCTGGGGTATTGGCCACTCCTCCCATCTTTGTGCCATCAGTGAACTTGCTGAGGAGATACTCTGCCCCTTCATCCAAGTCATTGATGAATAAGTTAAATGATACTGGGCCCAGTACAGAACCATGGGGAACACCACTAGTGAGACACTTCCAACTAGACCCTGTGCCACTGATTATAATTGAAAAGATAATAATAATAATAGTAGCAATGATACTACTCCTAACTGTAATACAAAGGAGATGGAGATAGGGAGAGAAAACCCAAGAAAGGAGAGTGATGCACAATATAATTGCCCACTGTTCCTGCCCAATGCCCAATGCCCAATGCCTGGCCTGTGCTAGATTCAGCACAGCTTAGCAACAACTAAAACATCTGTGTGTTATTCTCATACTGAATCCCAAACACAGCACTGTACCAGCCAGTACAAAAAAAAATAAACTCTGTCCCAGCTGAAACCAGGGCAGCTTGCCACACTAGGCACTTTCAATTCTGTATTTTTGGATAGACTCCAGTTGTTCTTTGTCCCCAAACCTGCAATCATCAATGTTCTTCGCATAATTCTCACAGTCATATGCCAGATGGGTGCGGTGAGATGTGTACCAGTTAGGCTAGTTGCATGCCAAGTAGCTTCACAGCTTTAATTACTACTGTAGGCTATATCCATGCAGATACTTCCTGATATGATTAGCAAGAGAAACGATATTAGAAAGGTTAACAAAACTGGTCACAATGCTCATGGCATTATTATTGAGGTGGACAATTGAGAGGACAGATGTACCAGTCCTACTTATCTTAGAAATTGCTAATATGTGTTGGCAGTATTTCAGGACTAACCAACTGGATAAAATTCAGTATCTTTGCCCTCCTGTAATATTTTATACTCCTAAATATTTATTCTAGTAAATGAATGCTTGGGCTTTACAAACACCTGTTGTATAGAATAGGTTGTCTTCTACTCGCAGAAGAAGGAGGTGAACTCCTGTTTCCCTAGGAGTTCATGTAGATTTTCACTGGAGAATTCAGAAGCATAGAGTTTCTCTGAATCTTACACTCCTTTTATCAGCAGGAGGTCACACGCTCTGCCAATCCCATATTCATGTAAATCCAAAAGCCTAAAGGGGGAGATTTACAGAGAACTCTGAAAGCAACTTTGCAATACTTGCCTGGTTCTGTATCTTATTAGCTTCTGCAGGAAATGGGCCAATCCAGCTCATAGTTACTGCAGTATTAAACTAAATAATGGTCTTAATAACATAGCAAAATATATTCAGAGCCCTATGGTGCAAAATATATTAGATTATTTCAAAGACAGGACAATCTGAGTCTCTGGAGAAAACCAAATGTAATTAAAATTATTTCTACTCCAAAAGTTCACTTCTCATTACAAATGTTGCCATGGAGTATTCCCAATGTAATTTTTATTCAGAGTTAGAGAAGGAGATATTAGCCTTCCTGAAAACTGTGTTGTCTTGAATAAAATAGTGTATGTCTTGCCTTGAGTGAAAGAGGAATGGAAATTAGATGTTAGATTGTGTCAGATGACTTTCAGTCTTCACATTTATATGGTCTTGGTAGGAAAATGTAGTATTTGCTGAGGCTGAGCTGGAAGACTTTATCTCATATGACTTCAGAGTGCAATTATATGGTATTAAATGAAGTTATTAAACATTTGTGGAAAACACTGTGTAGGATACAAAGGAATATAGACATAAAAAATGATGTACACTGAACAAAATCATCAGGTTACTTACCTAACTGAGAATACTTTATTATGTGGAATCAGGGCCAGCAGCAGCAGGTCATTTTATCTGATTTATCTTTAATTAATATACATTTTATTTTCTTTATTTAAAAGTTGAGAGAAAATGAGAATTAATTAAATAGATTTGCAGGTATGGTGAATACAAAACATATGCTTTTCACTAAGTTATCACAGAGTTTGCTGAGAAAGAAATGTGCTTATACCTTTACTTGGACAGGATATTAAGACAGGGTAGGTAGAAGCACCACTTGAAAAATACAGCTTTACAAACACTTAGTTTTGCTTCTCAGCAAATAATATTTTAAAAATTCTTCCTCTGGGTGACAGGAACAAGATTATGATTTCTCTAAAAAGAGACTAGAAAAGGAGATGTTGGTACAGCAGTGAAGAGCTACAAGGCAGTTACAAAACAGATGATATAACTATAATTTAAATAGTTAAAAATACTTTGCCTGTGGGAATTCTGAATAAGCTTGAGATAGACAGATGGCTGTCTCTAAAAAAAAAACAAAAACAAAAACAAAAAAGCCAGCTCTGTCATTTCTAGATAAGACCAACAGGCTCAGATTTTTGATGCGTAGCTGAAAGAGTGAACTGTATCCAAACACACTAAAAATACCATATATTGCTGCAGAGTGATGTCATACAGCTCCTCGATGGCAACTCGCAGAGGGACTGGCAACAATCCAGCAGCAAATGTTAATAGAGACATTAGCAAAAAGAGTTGCCAGAGGTCAAGCTGAGGATTTCTATTTTCCTGTTCCCCAGCCAATCTTGCCCAGTCAACTGCACCTGCTCTCAAATTCTGCATTTCTTGACCTTTGTAATTTCTCTGCTAAGTAATGAGTAAGCACTGTCTGCACCCACTTGTATAATTGTTCAATGAAAACCACAGACATGCTTCCTTCTTTCCAATTCTTCCTCATTGTCCAGGCAGAAAGATGAAAAGATGCTCCATTACCCCTACTGGAAAATTACTTCCACAGATACCACAGTCCAGTAAGTGCTTTGTGGTTCTACACTCCCAGTGTTTCCATCCTCTCCTCCTTTCTGGAGGAAGAGTGTGAATGTGAAAGTACAGCAAATGAGAGACCTTTGCTGCGATTAGGATAGGCTGCCATCACTAACAAGCAGTGTCCTTCAGATCAAAAGCATGGAACTGGATGTTGTCTAGGCTCATCCAGCTTCTTACAGAGAGCCAAGTATCCTCTTGTAGGAGGATCAAAGCCTATGTTACTTCATGTTTTACTGTAGCCTTCTAATAGCTGCCATCAGACATCTAAATCAGATAATCTACAAAGACAAAATAGCTCAGCAGTTACAGTTCTATGTGGTGGAAGATATTAATCAAGCAAAAAAAGATGCAATAGGTGTTGCCCTGCTGTGGATGGCACTGATCAGGCACCCCTGGATGGGGGCCAGGACAGGCCCTTTCCCCTGGCTGCCCTGTCTCTGTGTGTTTGGTGTCAGACTCCTTCTGTCATGCAATTGCTGTGACCATGTTACATCAGTACTTTTATGCATCTAGAATAAGCACTGTAAAACCTGGATTTACATTCTGTCTGATACCCAACAATTCGGAAAAAAGAACATCAGTGCAAATATTAAATTCATATGCACCATTTCTCCAAACCCTGAGAAATTCTTGAATTCCTGAACATTTGAAACATGATACTTATGATACTTATGAAACATGATACTTATGATAGATAACATTAATCTTTCAACAGAGAAAAAGGCTCATTCTGTTTATGCATTAAGGTGGAATGCAGCAAAGAGTCTTCAAGCTCTTTTGCTCATGAGAATTGTGATATGGTATTGGCACTGTTGGACAACTTGCTGCTTCATGCAGTGCTGCTTTATGGCAAGTGGTGGTCTCAGGTGAAGCTTGCAAACATGGCAGGAGAAACACTAAGAGACCTGCTTATAGAACATCTTAACCTTGCTGCAGAGAGCTCACACTGCTTGAGCATGATCTGACAATAAAGAAGGGTATAGTCATTACCATTAAGAACAAGCTGATGACAGCAGAACTGAGTGAGCAGGTGATGCGCAGATCACACTGTTCAAGCTATAGGAGCAGTACAAACATGGTTTACAGTATGGCCAAGAGAAAATCACAGTACTGCAGACACAACCCTCAAACTCTGGGAGAGGCAGAGGCACAGCAGAAACCAGAGTGCTGTTGGCATCTCAGAAAATTCTCTATCTGACTTCGCAATCTTGTGAAGAAAGTTTGATTGGAACACTGATAAAAACCAGTACTGATATGTTTGGGTGATACGTGGCAGTTACTGTTTGACATTTGGACAGAAACAACCCCAAATGCAATGAAGACACAACACTATGTCAGTGTTTCTGTTGTGTCATCAGGGAGACAAGTAGTCTATTTAATTAATAGAATCATACAACTTGCAGGTTGGAAAGGACCTTACAAATCATCTAGTCCCAATCCCCCCTGCCATGGGCAGGAACACCTCCTCACTAGATCAGGTTGCTCAAGGCCTCATCCAGGCCTTAATAATGTTGGAAGAGGATTATTTACATAAAACTGTTTACTTGCAATGTTTGCTACCTGAAGATGAAATTCCTGAGAGTGGTTGCTCACATGTAGATGTGACTATGGGTGTGATTTGTGTACCTACTGAATTTTCTACCAGAGAAGCACATGGGTCCAGGACTGCTACAATAAACATGCAAATATGTAATGGGAGCTGTGCTTCATTACCATCAGATGTTAACGCAGTGCAGAGCCCAGTCATTTGTTATGAGAGTCACAGATTAAGAAAATTCTGCTGAAGGATTTGTTCACAGAGGTAAAATTCAGCATAATCTGATCCCACATGAGAAAACTTTCTTCAAATATCATTTACAGT
The DNA here is from genome assembly GCF_000695815.1 of Acanthisitta chloris. NCBI lineage: Eukaryota > Metazoa > Chordata > Aves > Passeriformes > Acanthisittidae > Acanthisitta > Acanthisitta chloris. The sequence continues at coordinate 37,903 of NW_008662086.1, forward strand.
AAGAGAGGATCAATCTCAGAAACTTGTGTCATGTTTTAGCAGAAATTGAATATTGTGAATGATGAAATATGATCTGCAATGGCAACAAAGTCATTGACAAAGGCAATGACAACGAAGTCATAGAGCACCACATGAGGTCTTTGTGACCAACAGGGTTCAGGTCTGTAGAGTTAGCAGGGCTAAGAGGGGTAAAAAACCTCTGTTGTATGAAAATATATTTCAGATTGAATGAGTAATACCAAGATATAATGGTGTTAATGGAAAAGGACTCTAGATGCTGATGCTTTACCATAACACCACCACAAGCACCAGACAGAACATAGGGATCTGAGAGACACTGGAAGGGTAAATGTAACACCAGGAAAAGGAGTAGGAGTTGGGAAATGTGTATATGACTATTTAAATTGCATTTAATAATAATGATAACAACAATAACTATTATTGCTACTACTATTATTATTATTACTTTTACTATTATTGCTACTAATACTACTATCACTATCACCATTATTACTATTGATACTTCCTTTCTGTGTAAAATATTAATTTTTTAGTGATGTTTCTTTCTTTTACTGCAATACTTAAATATGGGCCAATAGTGATTCTTGGATGGATCTATCAATATTTCAATTGTAAAACCATAAATTCCTGTCTTTAAAGAAAAGGTCCATAGACAAGTTTTTAAATTTAACTAATGGCACAGACTTTTGGGATAATTGTTTGAATATTTCTCAGAAATGGTGTCCATGTTTTTCATTAACTTGCCCAAAACTCAGTATTCCTTGGATGATATTTAATTTTCTTTAGTTTAATTTAATTCTATTTTATTTTGTTTTGTTTTATTTTTGTTGCTTTATTTTTCTTTACTTTACTCAAAAGAATTACAGAAAAACAAGCAGTAGAGGCACTGATCATCTTATCCTGTACAAACTCAGCAGAACAGAAGCTGAACTTTGCCAGATGACACTTCAGATGGAGAGAGTCACATTTTCTTAGGAATGCAATTTTTCTAGCAGGACAAGAATCTAATCTTGGCATTACAAATAGCTTACAGGTATCAAAGTTTAGAACTGCCAGAAAAATGACATACTGTTTCTCATAGGCCTATTTCTTGCATATTGTTAAAGAAACTTTGTCCTTATCTCTGCTTGAGGTGTAGATCAGCACCACTTCAGAGAATTTCAAGCCCACCCTGGGCAGGCCCTGCAGAAACCCACAGAAACAGTGTAATCCTGGATCAGAAGTAGCAGAACACCTACCTTATTTCATTTTGTGCTACTGCAGCTCTGATTCCTTGATGCCTCAGACTATGAAGTGAAACCTCTGCTTACTTAAGTTCTTTGGGATAATAGTAAGGCCACTATATGTGAGGCAAGATAAGAAACTACCCCTCAAGCCATAGATGCAAACAGCATACAGATTGTTTTCTTCTGTGAACAACAGAGGGATTCAAATGAGCAGAGATATAAAATGCCTAATGGTCAGTGAGATATCTTGAATTTACAGGCATAAATTCAGACCTTCACTGGCATAAAAAGCCCATCAGAAACTGAACACAGGGCAGATGTTTCACCCATCTTTATTTTCACTAGGTTTCTGGACAATGACAGGTAGTTGTTGGGAGTACTGGCATTGCTAGTGCAATTATTGGAAAGAGATTCCTTATCACATCTGATTCCACAAAAATCAAGTGGCTTTCTGGCAACAAGGTACCCTAACAACCTTAAATACCTTCATTTGAGATTGCAAATGGGTGTGCCCCAAGTGCAGTTGGCAGTATAAGTTACTATCTTGTTATTCCATGAAATTGATATGCAAAATATGTACAATTGGCTCATGCTAAACCTCAACTTATTTTCAGAAGAAAAACCTGACAGTAGAGTGTGTATTGGATAGTCTAGTTTTAATTAATATGAAGTATTTTATTACTTACAGAATTCCTAAGATGACAGCAGTGACCAATTTGGCCTGACTTTGAGGGTTCATCAAGGCACGGTTGACATGATGGGCCCATGAGTTGATGTACCACTCAACTGCTGCTCTGCTCTCCTCCTGGTAGGAAATGACCACTAATATCACAAGTTGCACTTGCTACTACAGCTCACTTTGCTCTCTGCCGTTTTCAGCCAGGAAGAAAATCTCAGAGAATAAACATCAGAACCAAGGATCACAATTCACCATCTTAGGATTTTAACAACCTCTTAAGGAAGAAAAGCGTGATGCAGGGGCACCACTGGAAGCTTAACTTCAGGCAGCCCAGAGAACCTGAAAATGTCAGTAGTATTCTGAAAGAAATTAACTGCTGGAAAGTCTTCACTGGAGACTTTCTATAAACCCTTTTATGGCATAACAGTAAGAGGCGTGTTAAGATGTGGCTTGCCAAACATTTTTGAAAGACCTATTCAGCCCTCAGTCAGTGGCTGAAAGATTCCTTGCTTCTGACATGGGGCGAACTCACCACAGGGCAGAAGGCCACCACAAAGCAGTATTGATAGCTCTTTTGAAGGCCTTGTTAAAGCCACAGCCTTGTGTGACAAAAGGGTAGATTTAATTTTGTGGAAGATATCATGTATTTTCCTCGCTGGTGAGATTTGCAGCGCTTTTCTCACACCATATTGCCATGTACTTCTTTGCCTTTCTGATACAGTGACATTCGATAAGAAAAGACACTTGTGAAACAGGTACACTGGCAAAGATCATCTGCGTTGTGGTAGGAATCTTGTGTCTACATCCTGCAACTAATAACTATTTAGTTCTAAAGGCTTTTTAGTGTAGTTCAGGAATAGACAGAGGTGAAATACAGAATAAAGTACTTAAAACTTACATTATGAAGACTTAAGAATTCGCTTGGAGTACAAACAGCAGCAGCAGCAGCAGCAGCAGAGGAGAGTTCAGAACATAAAGGAAAAACGAGAGAACCTGACGGAGGCAGATGGCAATTAGGTGTCAGTAAGTTCTCATTAAAAGTGGATGGTTTCCAGACTCAATTAAAAGAACACTCTTCGAAAAGATCTCTTGGAGCAGTACAGATGGAAAAGAAGCATAGAAAACCTTACAAGGCTGTTGTATATTACAGAATTTTGTCTTTTTATAATTTGGGAAAAGGGTGAAAAAGTTGTATGTGGAATCTGTAGTTCTTCACCTAACTCAGATTTCTGATATTATAGGCTTGCAAAACAGATGAGTTCAAACTAGTAGAAAAAAGTCAATAAAGTGGAAAAATAGAAGCATAACTAAAAGATTGTGCTTTGCTTTCTTCCTGTGTGTTAAAAAGAATGAACTCATTACAACTCATGTTCTTAAAAATAACCTGCATTGGGAATCTTAGGAGAAAAGACAGATTTCTCACCTGTAAGACACAAAGTTAAAGACTACTTTTGCTTGTTATCTTGACAAATAATGCTGTGAAAACCATTAGGCTCAGGACACGGTTGCTTACTGCCCTCAGAAGTCATGCCAGTAACACCAGCGTAGGCTACAATTCCTTCAGCTGCATGAGTTGAACCAAGAGCATCTCTGTGTCTGACCACAGTTTGTTCCTGGTCTGCATATGTGTGTTCAGAATGTATTCTTCAGGGCTGAGCATGGGCCAGAACTGTGCCCCTGTGCACCATGACCTCCAGCAGGTCTTGCACAACCAAACTGAATGCATTGCCCAATCCTTGAACACTGGGAATGTGTGTGGCCTTCAGCTCCTCTGCAGTGTGAGCAGGGTGGCATGCAGGCTGACAAGACTGAAGGCTACCAGCACCTTCCATACGGGCTTGAGGAGGAGAGGGCTGAGCTGTTCCCAGCTCTCTGTTATTCTTGGCAGGCATTTCCGTGCAGCTGGAACAACAAACGGTAAGTACACAACTGCTGAGCGTAGCCTCTACATCCAGGGCCCAAGAGGAGAGTCGCACAGCTCCTGATGCTCAGTAGGAAGCTGAACTGTGATGGAAAAGTCCACCCCAAGGACTGTTAGAAATGTCACTGAAAGAATCTCAAAGGGCACCAGACACTTGTCTTTAGACAGCTGAATTGATGCTGGAACATCTACACACCAGAGCCACAAACACCACTTGCATTTCTGGGCTTACTACATGCTTCAAATCTTCTCCATTGCTCTGTGTCAGAGCAGGGCACTCAGGGACACCTTCACCCAGTTTGGTACAGCCGCATAATGTCTGCAAGGGCACTTAAGTAACATACTCAGCCTGTGATGCTGTCTGGCACTGCAGTCTTCCATAATTTCCTTCCCCCCCCTTCTTTTCCCCAAGGCTTCTCAACAGCTCATGCTAAGCCACTTGCCAAGATGTGCACAAAATAAATAACTTGCAACTTATTTCATGCTTATCTTTGGGATGGCAAAATCCAACTTTGCAATGGAATGGGGTTTTGCGGTTACTGTAAAATGCTGGGTTAAGGAAGCAAAATGTCAAGGGATTGTGGGAGGTTTTACAGTCATGCAGATGGAAATGAAAGAATTTCATGTTCTTCTCTCACTAAGAGCACTGAAGAAACCTCCTACCCCATCCCCAAATAGACCATGTTCACCTCCACATAACCCTGGGACAGAGAGAGAGACAGCAGGCTTCTTTGGCCGCAGAGAAGCTTGAAGAGGGCCCAGAGTTGGAGTGACAGCTCAGAAGAGCCTTGGTGAGCTGGGCGTGTTGCTTCTGCTGTTGGGTAACATGGGAAAGGTGCACTTCCTCCCCCAGAAACCAACACCTCTCACATCCCAATTCCTGCTCGGGCAGCAACAGTGCCTAAGCTGGGCACACAGCTACATGCTGTTCCTCAGCAGGTCTTTTCTCCTGCTCCAACAGGAAGATAAGCATCACAGGGTATTATTTAGGTTATTTACCTCCCCCCAGCAGCCTGTGACCTACCCTTGGCACTGAGAACAAGACCCAAGTACAGCCAATTCAGCCAGTGTGAACAGAGATCTCTGTTCTCCTGAGCTGTGGATCAACTGAACCATATATTGCTGCTGGATTCTCTTCTTGTTTCTATCCCAATCTAATGTAATATAACTCCATTCACTTTCCTGAGATGATGCTTTGTGGGTTCGAGAAAGGAGGACTTGGCACTCCCAAAGCTTGTCTTCATTTGCAATCATTAGTTTAACTTAATACACCTGAATGACTTCATTTGTGCTTAGCTTAGCTTTAGGGAGCACGGGCATTCATGAAACACCACTCCAGCTACTGGAGTGATTTGATTAGCAGTGCCGAGTGATTAGATTAGCAGAGTGGCTGGACAGACCGTTAATTACTTGTTGTCATTCCAGCTCATGTATCCCCACTGCACCAGCAGCTTGAGCTACGCATTTGAATAGACAAAATCAGTGCATGCTTTATACTCCGTGGTTGATTTGTAATTCACAACCTTGCTTCTGGTCAGTGCTTCTAGTCCCTTAGCTTACAAGGTAGAGGTTTGTACTAGCTGCAAGCTTTGTTGTTAGCCTGTACTGAATATCATTGTACGGTGCTGAAAATGTCAGCAAGAGAAACCATTGGTTCTTTGTCATCACTCCAGCAGAGACATAATTCAGATTCTCTGGGTAATGCTGTATCTGGAGTGATGTTTCTTGGCATACAGAAGTGCCTCACTGCAAAAATACTATAGTTTTGTGATGCTGTTGCAAATAGCAGTAGTTTTCACTGTCTCTTAAGCTCTCCTGATTCCAATCATGGCAAAAAAAAAAAAAAAAAAAAAAAAGCTGCCTAGGAAATAACCTTAGTTTTAAGGTTGGGGCTCCAGATAAGTATATGCTCACTTGCTATTTCTGACCAATTTTTTCAAGGACAAATGAAAATAAAGTGAGTAGGCTGTGAAAATAAGATTTCTCTCTGTGAACCTAGTCCCTTATGAGTTGCATGTTTAAGTTTATTGGTCACCTGGGCTACTGCTGCTGTCAGAAGAGAGGAAGACAAGTAGCTTCAACTAATGCTGCTCTTCCTCCCTTTCATGACTTCTAGGAAATGTAGTCCTCTTGAGCACTTGATAGATACAGTTCAGTGAGATGAATCCTACCCTTCCTGCTCCCTGCCAAGAGGAAGCAGACCTATGCTGCTGCTCCTCTGCCAAGAAATAGCAGACGTTATGTTTGCCCATATGGAGCAACACTCTGAATTCTTGTGCTTGGAACACATGTGGAATTCCCTTTCTATTAAAAAGCAAAATGAAATAGCCTGCTCAGAAATAATTGGAAGACTTTTAGGAATGTGGAATAGGTGTTCTTTCCAGGATGCCAGGGACAATTTAATGTTTGGTTGGATTGTCATAAATTCCTTTGTCTGAGGAAGGAAAAGCATGTAAAGTACAAAGGGAAAACACCAAGTAATGATGTACAAATGATCTCAAAATAGAATGTTGATAAGGAAAAGTAGCATAAGAAAGGGGATAGGGCTGTGATGCTTTGCATTGCTCCTAGCAGTTGATTTTTGCATAGGAAAAGCATAAAATCCTCCAATACTGGACTTACACCTCCTCTGCTCTGGGAATTTCACTATATGAGGTGTGAGGCAATGAAAATTCAGGGTCATAATATCCCACTGAGTTTCTGAGTCATCTTATTACACTGAAATAAAAGCACTTTAGAAAATACAAGCCATCTGTGATGTTAAATGCAATTATCTCATTTGCCTTAATAAATGCTCACAAATCCCTGCCAATCATGTCAATTTTTCAACACTGTTCTGAGTCATTCATAAGCAGGTAAAGGTCATCATGGTAAGACATTATCAACTCTGATCATTATCAAGGTATTGTTTTCTGCAATAACACAACTGCTTCCATCCAAATCCAGCACATAAAAGAACTTCAAAGAAAAAAATTTAATTTTCTTTTAGCTGTCTCCTGGTTTCAGCTCAAACCATGACAGCTCTGTCTGACATTCAGAGGATCACACTAGATATGTTATTACATTGAAGTCTACACAGTACTGGTTATTACTTATAACTTCTTTTTATTGGCATCAAGGTAAGTGACAAACATCACTGTTGTTAAAGGTCAGATCCCAAGCTCTGTATTTCAGACTCGTCATGGATGGAGCTTCTGTACATAGGGAATTATCCAGATATATCCTCTTGACCAATAATTTTGCCAAAGTGTGAAAGGAACACTGTGATTGTACAGATTACATGTTCTGGTCATAAGTGCACTATGCTCAGTATGTGGCAGCCCTATTGAACATACACAGATCATGTTCTAGACAGGCTCTGTACAGATGCACATGTTCCATACTGCACCGGTTCATGTATTTTGTGCCAGGGAGACCCAGAAGATCTATGATAATGCTATCTAAAACTTTGTTTCTTGGAAGTTATTTACAGCTGTAAGAAAATCTGCAAATGTGAATTTAAAAACTGTTTTGCATAAGTGTAAATGTTTGCAGCTGCCCATCAGGAAGAGCTGTGCACATGTTACCCAAATCTGAGCACACTGAGGCTTCACAATACAAACATCAGTGCAATGTCTAATGTGTGAGTTTAACAGGAGTGGTTTGAATGCTCAGTCAGTAAAAAACAGTATAGAATTACCAAAATAAAGACTTCACACAAGCAGAATTGACTTAGCTCTACCACAGACCTGGTTCAGGATCCTCAAAACAGCAGAGAAGAAAATTGTTGCAACTAGGAGGAGACACTGGCCAAGCATGCAGAGATGGTGTTAGGAATATCTTCCAGCACCAGATTCAGACTCCTCTTTTAACAGTTCTAGGGATGGTAACTCCACCACTTCCCTGGGCAACCTATTCCAGTGACTGAATATTCACTGTAACAGTGAAATTCCTTTTCTAATATCGAATCCAAATCTCAATATCTTATCTGAATCTTGTCGATGAACTGGGATGATGGAACAGTGTGCACCTTCACCAAGTGTGTTGATAATCTAAAACTGAGAGGCTGATATACTGGTTGGTTGTGCTGCCATTCAGAGGAACCATTCAGAGTGATCAAACACTGGACTGAGTTGCCCAAAAAGGCTGTGGAGTCGCCACTCTTGGCAATATTCAAACCTGAAGAGACATGACCCTGATCAACCTGCTCTAGTTGCCCCTGCTCTGAGCAGGGGTTAGACTAGATTATCCCTAGAGCTGCTGTAATTCAGTGCTTGCAGGTTACTGAGAGCACTGAATTGTGCCAGCCCACATCAATTTGCAGTTCAGCAAATAACAGCAGGAGTCAGGATTGTTTAAACAAGTTACCCAACTGTTTGCCAACTGGTCACATGGACCTGCTATAGTAGACTGTTTCTCTGGTTATGTTTATATACACATCCTCTATTAGGAATGTTTCTTTCATTTTCTATGAGGAATGCTCATGCGGTAGGACACAGTGATTCACACCCTCCAATCATGAGCAAGGAGGGCACTCAATGTGTTACTTTTCTCTGCAGAAAAGGAAGACAAGCATTTTTCAGGAAACCATAAATCTCATTCACTGCTCTCAGACCTCCAGTACAAACTCATCTGAGGCTGTCACTGAAACAGCCAAAATCTGCATTGGTGACACTACCCTCACTTGCTTGTTCCCATCTCATACCGCCCAATTCCTTGTGCTAGCACACTGTTTGGGCAGCCACCAGTGAATGACACCAGGTAAGTCATGGGTGTAACACTCGACAGGCTTTGTGCCCAGTTAGGTTTCAGAAGAAAGGAAGGCTGTTTAAGGTTAATGATAGCAGTAGTCAGCAGG
>NW_008662086.1:46603-51101 GCF_000695815.1 Acanthisitta chloris
TAGTCCAGGGTAGCTACAAGCATTCATAAGATCACAGGACGATTCAGGGTGGAAGAGACCTCAGGAGGTCTGTAGCCCAACCTCCTGCTTCAAGGAGGTTAAGTGCAAGATCAGAGCAGGTTGGTTAGGGCTTCGTCCAGCTGGGGCTTGGAAATCACCATGGATGTTGGCTGCAAATCTTCTCTGAGCACTAACCTGCTCCCAGTCTATGACTGACCACTGGATGAAAAGGTTTTGCTTATACACAGCTTGATCCTCTCTTTTTTTCAGTCTATGCCTGGTTTCTCAACCTTCCCCCCAACATGACTGGAAAGGCCTGACTGAAAAAGCTGCCATCCAAGGCAGCCACAGCTGTGTTCTCTGCCTGCAGCCCCATTGCTGATTTTGGACTGTACTGCTGGGCAAATTGTCACAAACTGCTTTGGGAGGAAAATGTGTGGCATGTTTCCACCTTTGTACAAAATTCATCCATAGTTTACCACAAAGCTAGGCATGAAAGAACCCATCAAATCATTTGTTGATGACAAAAGTCAGTACCACGCTCTGTGCATAAGACATAGGTGTTACTTGAGAATGGAATTAACCTCACACTTACACCAGGATAGACATTTGTATATGCTGCTGTCTGGCTCAGACATGCACAGATCATGTTAACCCATCCATTCTATGGATCTTCTGAGTATTTTAACACTCAAATTCCATTTTTTCCCTTCAAATTAGGGGCAGAAGACATAGCTATTTCAGAATCTATTTTTTATTTAAAAAATAAATCATATACTGAAAAAAAACAAAATTAGAGAAAACACCAGAAATTGCAACAGTGATGATAAAATACACCTTGCAGACATCCTGTGATTGTTTCTGAGTCTTCTACAGACCCCCAAATGCACTTCCTGTAGTATAATGGATTATCATGCAGAATATTTTTGACAATACAGGAATGTAGGTCTGTGAGATAATACTCAAAGTATATTTCAGCAATAGTATAGACAAAGAATATCAATTATCTAATTAAACTACTACACTATTAAAACCTGAATTTCAGTGCCTTAATGACACAGTTAAAATCATATTACATATATTTTAAACATGTTTTTCTATTTTGGGGCAGACTTCCTAATAGCTCCTCTGAAGTAATTATCAGATCCCAGAAAGCTGCTTCTGAATGGATATTTATACTTTGATACATACCTTGGTTCATTCTGTGATGGTAAGACTGGATCCACACTACCACAAGAATCTGCTTCCATGCATCAGAGCATGGGATTTACACAGAAACCCTGTTTCTCCCCTTTTCTCAGTATGTGCTTAGTTGAGTTAAAGAGGTCCTTTTTATTTAAAAATCAAACCCCTGTGGAACATTAATAACACAAAGTTGGATGGTGAAAAAAAAACCCAGCAATGCGCCCAGCATTTTCTCCTCATGCCTTTCAGGTACTTGCATGAGACTCAGCAGGTTTCTTGGGAAATGCCACTTCCTAGAGAAAAAAAAGGAATGCAGAGAGACTCCACTCAACCTCCTCCTGTCACTCCGGATCTGACACCCAGTATTCCTCAGGCGGTTTTTCCGGCCATGTGGCTGGGTCTGACAAAGGGAGGAGGATTGGAAAAGAATTCTCTGCTTGATGCTTCCACACCTGAATTTCCAGCTACCTCCTCCATGAAACTTCTGCTGAAACTTCCTTGTTTTTCATTAACAAGCAAGTGCAGCTTGTGGCCTAGGGTGTATGCTGTGTGTGTGTCTGAACCTGTACAGCCCTTCCCTCTTCCTCTTCCAGCCCTTGGTACTGAAGTGGAAAGCCCCACTTTTCCTTCTTCATCAATATCATGTGCGTGTTCCTCCCACACCTTCCTCCAATCTAAACGTACTCATCATCAATTACCTTTGAAATACACACCCGTTTCCATATACTCTTTCCTAGGAACATGCAAGGCAATGTAAGAGTCCAGATCCTGAGTTATTAGGTAGGTGGGCTGGTCCTGTGGCAGGACTGTTTCTGTCACACTTGAGTTTGATGACAAACTTTGAATGGTTTTCATCTCACCATCACAGTTTAGGCCCACGCAGCTAAGTGAATCGCAGCCAAAAATGTTCAGTCATGGCTGTGCAGCTGTTCACCACCAGAGACATGTGGTGCCTGACTTGAGGTCAATGATTTTTAAATGTTTCTTCAACTGTCCCTGAAAGCTGCCTCTGGGCATGTGTTTGGGCACCCAAAATAATCGTGTTTAAAAATCCTGGGTCACAACGATATGGCAGAAGTACCTCACTAACGAGATCATCAGATAAAGATGAGTGAGAATTTCACTGTTTTACAGAAAGGACTTAGGAGCACAAGGGGTTGTTTAAAGCTTAATGACTGTTGAATTCCTGTAAGGTGAAAGGGGAATAAAAAGGGGAAAATAATGATGGATGATAGTCTAGTGAAGTATACAAGCCTAACATCTTGTTTAGACTTCAGAACTCTTGTAGTAGAGCACTGCTCTTGATGGATGCACTTTCATCTGATGTTAACTGGCAGAAGTCTTACCCAGAAATAATTCGAATGGCTAAGGAGCCTCTAGTCAGTATTGCCTATTTCATCTGGTGACCCAGGGCAAAATACACAGCAAATTGACTTTGTCTTTGAAAAACCAAGTCTGTTTCAAGGGAGTTTGCTACACTTTTAAGAGAAAGTTTAGAAGAAACCTATCTGGAGAGAGGGAAGGTAAAAAGAGAAGCAAGAAAGTGAGGCAGAGAAAGCAAGAGAGAGCTCTTTCTGAGCAGAGAAAGCTGGTCTCTCTCTACTCTGTAATTTAGCAGGGTGTTTTAAGAAAGTTACCTCACTCTCGCTGATGTTTTTGAAAGCTCTGCTCAAAACAAATTGTACTTTACCAGAGATTAATTGAATCAATTCACAGCCTCTTTTCTCTAATGAGCGACATACATTAAATCACAATTTGTCTAGTTTTGACCAGAATTTGATAAGTTTCTGATGGTTTTAGATACTGTTAAATATTAGGTTTCACAAGCTATCATGTAACATTAGGTATCAAACACTATACCTTTTAACATCTGTCATGCCCTATTTGCTATCTAGTCACAGCCATAATTTTGCTGTTCTTCAGCAGGCACGAAGTCGTAATTAAAAACTACAGGGCTGTTTCAAAGGCTTAGGAAAATTGTACTCACTGGGGATGTCCTCAGGGCCCACGGCTGAAACATGGTTACCAGCCAGAAATTCAGCATACTAATGGGGCTAGGACTGCAGCTCTCCACGTCCATGTCACTTGAACTCTGAGCCTTGATTTATTCCCTCTGTGGCTTCTAACTCACTCCAACCAAGCAGGCACTACTTCACATATTCATTAGCCATTACTCTAACATACCTCCAAATATTGTCACGGTTAAATAAATTATTAATACTTATTTGAATACCTAAGCTTAATGCAAAATGTCATCAAAATCACAGAAGCTTATAATGTAATGAAGGCTGTATGTGTGTATTACATATATTTGATAACTGTGAACACCAGGAACATCCTATTTCCTTGACAGAAAGTATGGGAAGGCCAGCCCATTTCTCCCAGTGTATGGAATCAGGTGTGTGACTGTATTGCACTTGGCAGTACCAACATATTTTCTTGACCATTATTACTTATAATGCACAGCAAGTGCACCTACTGCTTTGCAAACACATGAACAACCAGGCTGCTGCTCCAGGAAGTTTGTACCTTGACTCATGTACAACACAAAGGCTAATAGTTCAAATGCTTATGGGAGCAAAGAACAAGTCAGGTCTTCAGGGCGAAGTTGGTTAATAAAAGGCTTGAGGAAAGAGTTGGGCTTAAAGGCCATTCTGTTTTCTTTCATAAAATAACTAATGAAGGCCCAATTTTATTTTAATTAATTTGGATTTTTCAAGAATGTCAAAATTACTAGGGTTTGTGAAGACCTTAGTCACTTGCACATTTTATGTTCTTGCACTCTAATTTGAATTTAGGGAAGTTTGTTTTGCAACAATAACCTGTCAGGAGTAAGACTTATCAGCCCCAACAGGCACTGCCAACAAACAAAAAGAACATGTGACAATGTTTTCACGCCCAATCTGTGTTTGCCCTTGTATACTCAGTCCCTTTGCTGTTGTCCTCTTTCTTTAGTAAGGACATAACTTTGGTGATGAAGATACTCATAGACTCTTTCTGGGTAGGTTAGTACTTGCTGATACATTTAAAACAACCAAAAAAAAAGGCTACTTTAAAGCGAAAAGATCTTCAAAACCTTTATGGTATCTCAAAACGAAACTGACCATGGTACAAGTCCACAGCTGCTTTTCAGAGAGCCAACGTTTCAGGACAGATCTGGAGGGTGCCAGGCTGTCAGACCCCTGAGGACCTGAAGTCAAGGCTCTGTCACCGTGTCCCTAATCGTTTCCTGGCTCTGTGGGGTGACCCCCCAGAGCGGGACGGGTGAGGATGGCGAGCGGAGCAGGACCGAGGGCCTCTGGGGGTGCAGCGC
>NW_008662087.1:0-8695 GCF_000695815.1 Acanthisitta chloris
TTAATATATAAACATGTATAAACCTATAAATATGTATAGATGCTAATAAACTCACATTGTTCTTTAAAATATAATTGAAGGCAGGAGAGTAAAATAAATATTCCAAAACTTTTTTTTTTGTGCAAAACCTACTATGTATTGAGGATTTTTTCCCCTGTGACCAGTAAGATATCTTTAAAAATATGCATCATGTGACTATTTTACTTTTTTCTAAATTACTCTTAGCTATGGACATTCTAACTCTTTCAATTTAACTTTATAGTGCATGTTTAACTTTATTTATGTTTAAAATAAAACCTAAATGCTAGTCCAGTCCAAATCCTGAAACCTTAAATAAGTTCACAGATGCACGTACTATTCATACTCTACTTGAGGCAAAATCTGGTCATAGATTTCTTTCATAAAAAGCAAAAAAAGAAAATAAAAATACTGTAATGAAACCTGAAAGTTATGAGATATCTCACACAGAAAGCAGATCTACTAATACTGGAAAATGTGTCTTGAATGCTCAGACAAGGTCCTCAAAGAGATGTCAGAGCACATCACAGAGTACACTGACCCCACAGTCTTGAAGTTTGGTTCACAGTTTGGGCCAAACTCTGATTTCCTCCTATTTCATGTTTTGTCAGAACCTTGGCAAACATGAAAGCTAGGAGCTATTATACTTGCATTTTTAAAGAAATAAGATGTGACAGTTCCTTTTATCATGTTGATTATATTTTTCTCTTTTTCTGTAACAAAAGGAAGTGCTTTTACTTTCAGAACTGATGGTGTCAAAATAATCTTGGATATTTTAGTTAATTTAAAGAGAAAAAGGTGTGAAGATGAGTGCATAATATCCCTGGGAAGGTAAAGGTTTTTTTACAAACTTCAGATATATCCTTCATTAAATACTACAATAAAAACTCTTTGAAGCTATGAGGTAAATTATACAGACTCATATTACAGACTCTCATAATGTATAGTACTCAGCTGAACACCTGTATCTAATTTTAGAATTATTTTAATCACCACAACAATCCTTTGCTAACATTCATTAAGTTTTAATAGAGTTTTTATTAAAATAAATCTGAAAATTCTGTAATTTTATAAGAAGCTTAAATCAAGGCCAGTGAAGGAGAGAGAAAATACTGCATTGCTCTGTGATATATGCTACTTTGGGAAATGATTTTTTCTCTAGCAATATCTTATTCCTGTCTCACTGTACGTACTCAGCTACTGCACTTCATCCCCTGAGGATTCAAGAGTTATTCATTCATATCCATCCAATGTCCTCTGTATTCTGATACTGGTCACCAACATAACTAATGTTAGATATTTCATCAAAGTGTATATGTTGCCATAATCAGGCTATCTAGGTATTAATCAGAAAATCATCTGACCACGTCTTCTAGTTAACAAGGATCTGTAAAATGATGACTACTAATTGCTGTTAGTTATAGAAACTACCAGATGCTATCAGACACCAAAATTAGCAGGTTCAAACATTAATCTCTTGAAAGTGACTATGGAAATTCTTCCAATATATTCCTTAAATCAGGGAAAGATAATAACCTCTCTTAGTAAGTAATTTACTCCTTATAAGCACCATGTTTCTGTATCCACAAAGGAAAAAAATAAGAAGAAAATGGTCCATGGTACTGTACAGAATAAGCCCCAGCTACTGCATGACTGTATATTTCAATACAACTTTCTTCTTTGTGGGAAGATTTGGAAAGCTCTGTTCTGCTGCTTCTGACATTTAACATATTGAATTCTTAAACTGTATCACTCCCATTTTTTCTCCACTGTCTGTTGCTGGTACTCAGCAGGTGCCACATCTTCTAGAGGTGCTCTTTGACAGAGATGCTTCCAATACTGTCAGAAGTAGCAGTGGATTTCAGTTTATTTATTCCTTTGCAAAAATATACTAATTTCAGCTTTCATTATTAAATGGGTAAAAATTTAGAGTCTCTTTAGAGACTGCTGTAATTCAAATCACTGCTGCCACTGGCCATAAAGAGGTCATAAACTGATGAGGAGTGGCTGAGGGAGCTGGGATTGTTTAGTCTGGAGACAAGGAGGCTCTGGGAGAACATATCACTCTCTATAACCACCTTAAAGTAGGTTGTAGCCAGGTGGGGGTTGGGCTTTTCTCCCAAGTATCAAATGATACAACAAGAGGAATTGGCCTCAAATTGACCAGGGGAAGGTCATAGATATAATATAGGAAAAAATTATTCACCGAAAAGATGGGCAGGCATTGGAATGGACTGCCCAGAGACAGAATAGAAACAAAGAAACAATTCTGTGATCCAATGGTACAGCCACTTTAGAAAATCTGGGTTAAAGAATGAATGAATATGCACGTATTGTCTCCTAACTATGAAGAATTTCCTCTGCCATCATGTTTCTGAATTATTCCAATCTTCCTTAAAACCAACATGAATCCTGTAGTATTCACTTTCGTCATTCATTAGTGACTATGAGAACAATAATGCATGTAAAACCATATCCAAGTCACCTTTCACATAGCCATTCATGAACTATGAATCATAATTTTGGAGTGAAAGGCTAATTTTTTCTTATCAATACTTTTTTAATCAGTCTGAATCCTAAAGGGAAAGCCAAAGCCAATTACTATTGCATACCTTTTTCAGTTTTTTCACAGAATCACAGGATGGGTAAGGTTGGAAGGGACCACAGTGGGTCCAACATCCCCGCTGAAGCAGGTTCATTGCACAGAATTGTGTCCAGGTGGTTCTCGGATATGTCCAATGAGGGAGACTCCACAACTTCCCTGGGCAATCTGTTCCAGTGCAGTTACCTGCACAGTAAAGAAATTCTTCCACATATTCAGGTGGAAATCTAGGAGCCCCATGTCTCGAACTGAGAAGCCCAGGACTGGACGCAGTACTCCAGATGCAGCCTCACTAGTAGAGTAGAGGGGCACAATCACCTCTCTTGACCTGCTGGAAATGCTTTTCTTAATGTAGCCCAGGATACCATTGGCCTTGGCCACAAGGGCACACTGCTGGCTCATGCACAGTTCGTTGTCCACCAGGACCCCCAGGTCCTTCTCCTCAGAGCTGCTTTCCATCAGGTCAGCCCCCCAGCCTGTACTGATACATCAGGTTATTCTTCCCGAGGTCAGGACCCTGCATTGGTCTTTTTTGTTTTCAGACAGTTGTTCTCTGCCCATCTCTCTGCTCTGGAACAAGGTGATCCATATCTTTGAACTTGACATAATCTCAGACCCCCCTCTCATCTGACAAGGACAGCTTGCTTACAACTTGTTGTATATATCGAATTTTGGATTGGCCCTATCTTTATGTTCTGCACAGCTTCTGCCCGTTTTTTTTGCCTGAAAGCTAAGCCTCCTTCCCCAAATCCATCTTTGTTGTCATGCACAGATTTCTAGCCTAATTGATTGATCCTAAGAGAGAGCTACTATTGCAGAACAGATACTTTCCAAGCATTTATTAATACCTGTTTTCATTGATGAAGAGAAGGAATTAGGAACCTTTTTTCTTGTCTATTGTTTGTTGATGTCACCCTGAATTACTCCTTGGGGGTTCATTGCTATAGTATTATTTTTTGCAACATTGCAAGTTATCTCTGCCAAAGTCATGTCTCAATACAGGAAGGGAAAAATTGTAAATCTCCACTGTGATTCCCTGTTTTCACCAAGGAATCATGTCCAATAGAATTAAATTATATTTTTAAAGATAAAGTGATTTAGTCTAAGTGAGCACTCTCTAGAGTTTAAAGAGTTATATGCCATACATTATGTGACATTTGATATCTTCCTTTCTGCTTTGTGGAGATAGGTCACCTCACACCTGACCATGAAATGCAGTGGAAACAATAATCTGAAAGAATTTGCAGGAGTCTAAAGGAAATTTACACAAACCTTTGGTGATCCATTCATAACACAAGAGCATTTGAACAACAATACTTACTTTATGGACACAGTTGCAACGTGAAATCAAGAGAATTTCAAATTCCTTTGTGGGTCTGCATGAATATTTCACATATGTCTATCTTTGGTATTTATGTCTCTAGATATATTTAAGACTGGTTTTATTGCATTTATTGTTCTCATCCTAAGGCATCTCAGATTAAAAATTTTCTTCCTGGAGAAATAGTAATTTATTCCTTCTCTTCGCTTTCCTCCTTATAAATGAATTTTAATCAATATGTCACCGTATTAAGTTATCATGTATGTTAATCACTATATTATACATCAACTGGAGGTTATCATATTTCTCTGAAAAGGACTTTTAAAGGACTATTTGAAAGACATTTTAAAATCCTGGAAAAAATTACAAATAGTTCCCCCATGTTAGTGTATAGCATTTTGTTAATTCTTAAGCATGGTTTACTAGGCAAGATGCAATTAGTTGTTTAAATATATGCTAATATTTGCTATTAAAGCAAAGAACATTTCAGCCCCAAATTCATCTTGTTTCTGGTCAGCCATAACGTCGGTCCTTTTCCTACATTTTTGTGTTATTTATCTCTGGCTCTTCAGAGCAGGTAGTTCACTATGAGAATGTTTGTCCAGGTAGTATTTCTTACTGCAATTGTTTAGGACAAACAAGTGCAAGAAAGTATTATGTCGTTTGCTGAAACAAGTAGTTGATGAGGAAAGGGAAGTTGCCAAGATAAGGAGCATAGTCTGGTCTCAGAAAATTATAATGGTTCCATCACCAGGTCTGACAGTCCTGTTTTAACCAAATCTAGGATCTTTTTATTCCTCCTATTATTTTTTTTTGCGAAAATTAACAACAGCAGTTTTCCAAATTATTATCTGCCTTCTATTTTCAAACTTTTGCAAAAATTTGAAGCAAAACGTTAAACCTATGCGCCAAATGATCACTATGTTCAATAGCAAATTACATAAATAAGCTATAAAACATTGTCTTGATTAAGAGACATTGTAGAATTTGTTGTTGCACTAGGATGCAGTTCTTATACCCTCTGACCTCTGCACCTGAGAAGCCCAAACTGTCATTTCAAACAGTGGATTATATATAGTGAATTGGAATCAATAAAGCATAAGTCCTCTAATACATTCAGTCCCTCTAATGATTTCTCTCACGTAAGTCAATTTTGTACAAAAGAAGAAGAATCTCATAAGTACTTATGTCTCTAGTTTTTTATTGCTTAGATTTCAAAATTATCAGTAGATAGAAAGGTAATTTTTATATTTCATACTACTCTTTTTCCTTTGCTCACTTTGTGATAGACATTAGGTACATTTTATTCAGGCAATATCAATCCTGTTACTCACTTCCAAGAATAAAATAATTTCAGCTTGAACTTTATGCAAACCTAGACACATGAACCAGGAGATTATATTCAAGGTTAAAAATCTAAGTATGGAATTCATAATTGTCTCCAGAGATGAAACTATGTGATGAGGAGAGGTGTTTTAATTGCTGGCCTAGATAGAGATTGCATATCACTATTACATTCAAAGCTGCATGTACAATGAAATTGTACAAACTAAAGAAAAGGAACTATCCAATCCCCTGAACAATTTCAGAGATTCTTTTTACATGCATAGCATGATTGTCTTTCACTTCCATTGTCTTGAAAGTAATCTCTAGAAAATGACCTGTGCCAGGCAACATTTAATTTTATTGTTTATGTTTGCAAACTGAGTAAGTCTGTCATGGTAACACATTGCTATGAGGCCTGACAGAACTGGGATTCACTATAGGCAATTCTGTTAATTGAAAAATAGAATTTACTTGTATGGTTTTCCTTTTTATAATCCTTGTCTGTATTCACATATTTCTGCTGTCTCAATATGTTCTGTTTCTGTGGAAACTCCCTCTAAAATGAAGGGGGGAATTCTGTTTTCTTTTTGTGCTTTCTTTTTGCTGGTTTGTTGGTTTTTTTACAAAATCCATGTCCTGAAACCACAAAAATGCTGAAGGATCAGAAGGCCTTTTGGAAGGCCTATACTTTCTGGAAACCCTAGACATGCTCTTGTTTTTGCAAACACTGATAAAAGTTAAAAATAGGTAGTGTCATGTGAAAATTTCCTATCTCTATTCAACAGTCACAACAGAATATAATAATTTGATGCCAATAGTTTCAGTTGTTTTCAATTATTAATTTTTTTTCAGGATACTAGTGAAATGCCTAACCAAAGAAAGAGTGGCTAAGAGAGACTACTGGGATCACGTAGAAAAATTAACTGTATGTTTAAATTAGTTTTTCTTTATCCTGGTTTTATCTGTCTGTTTCCTAGTACATTGATTATAAGGCCTTTCCTATCTATTTCCTCAGATAAACCATGTCATTAATCAGCATAGCCAATTATTTCTAAATGCTAGTTTAATAGATTTTCTTAGGAAACTAATATGAGAGGTGGCTGTTTTGGTTTGGATTTTGTTGGTTTGTTTGTTTTTTTATTAAAAACTTCCAGATTTAAAGAGAGGTGAGCAAATGCAGGTTATTGCCATAACAATTCCAAACAATGAGGTGTCAGACATTTTTATATTTTTTTTGCAAGAAAGCTGCAATTGCTATAAGAAAACAGAGGG
Source organism: Acanthisitta chloris (assembly GCF_000695815.1). Classification (NCBI taxonomy): domain Eukaryota; kingdom Metazoa; phylum Chordata; class Aves; order Passeriformes; family Acanthisittidae; genus Acanthisitta; species Acanthisitta chloris. The sequence continues at coordinate 6,540 of NW_008662087.1, forward strand.
AAAATGCAAGTTTTTCTTGAAAGTTTTGGTTCTATATTTTCAGGGAAGGAATAAATCTCAGATTTGATCTTTCCCAGTGTCTCCTTTTCTAAAAAATCTGAATGTTTTGAAAATACAAAAAACCAAGAATATATTGGCTTGAATCCAAAATGTTAATGAATTAACCAATGAACAATTAAAAATACATTTTTGCAAGGATTTTTTTTCCCCGCACATCAATACACATTTTTATATCACAAATCAATATTTCTATCAATTTCAATATTTAGATGTATATTTAATAGTTTTATTCTTTCCCCTTCAAATTAATTACTCTTTATACTTTTCATGTGGAAAATAATTTCCTGGAACAATATTTAGTTGCTTATTACAGTTCTTACAGTTTCAGTCTTTCAAAACCTCTTAACATTTTATGCAACAATATAGAATCTATAGCTTTAGTTTCAACTGAAAAATGACAATGTAAAACTATTTTGTCTGCCTTTTTTTTTACCATGTTGCCTACTAACACTGTTTCTTTGTTCATTGCTTGTTTAGAATCCTTGAAAATATTATTGTATGCACCTACAGTCACCTGTGCTTTATCTATAATGCTGAATAGGAGAGGTCCAGGGACTGATTTCTGCCCTCAATGCTAAGTGGAATGTGTCAGCTGACATCCAAGAGTCTTGCAGACTTGTCCCATCTGCAGTAGATTCATCCTGTAGTGAAGTAGGTAGGGGGGTCCTAAACACAGTGAGAGAGGGAACTAAAAATTAAATATTTTAGATACTTATGGGTTGCATATGCAAAATCAGTTCCAAGACCTGTTATTTATCGTTAGAGTCATTGCTGTATACTTATGTCATGGAAAGTTTACACTGTACGTCAGAGAGCCTGCATGCTGTTTTGCTGAGGTGTACTGACAAGCAGCAGAAACCAGTCATTTTGTCTCTAATTTAGAAATATGAATGCTGGATGTAAATCTGCGGTGGAAATCATTAGAAAAAGAGCCAGGAATTAAAGGAAGATTTGTCTTTATAAAATAATTTCCAGCAGAGATCTTTATAGCTAATCCACTACTGGCCACAATAAATACCTAACCAGGAGGATAACTGGAAACTTAGAAGACTTACTACTATATCACAAGATAGATAATAATTATGCTATTCATTAAATTTTTAAAAACATCATTAAAAAACATCATTAAATCAAACCAACAATTTATATGACTGAAAATTTAGGTTGGCTCAAGGGAAAGGATGAAATTCAGCTTTTAAAAGGACTTTTGCACAGTAGTTAAATCATTATGTACTTAGGAACAGTGGATCTGAATGCCAGAATAGTACTCTATGCACATTTTGTGTGAATGTGTATGTGATGGGAATATAGGAAGGATTTTTTTTGCAACGTGCAGGATTTTAAATAACTAGCTTATTTGTAAAACCTGCAAACCTCAAGATAGAAAGACAAGTAACATGTAAAAGTTACCCTCAGGAAATTATTCATTAAAGGGCTTCTCTGTCCTGGGTGTTTATGATAATAAAAACACAACTGCAACAATTAATTGTGAAAGCTACAACTAAGATGTCACCACTGGATATAGAAACAAACAAAGAAGTGAAAAAGCAAGCTTGAAGTTAATCAAGAGAGGACAGAAAAATAAATTAACTGTGAGACATATTTAAGTATCATAAACATTTTCCATAGTGTTGATTTGCTAGGAAACCTTAATCATTACAGGGGCTCCACCCTAGGCATACACTTGAGACTGAATAATGAGCACATTTAGTCAATGAAACAAGTGAAAATAAGGTTTCCCCAAGAGAAGAGACAGGAAATCTATTCCTTTCCAGCAAAATGATAAATAACCTACCATTAATGTCCCAATGGAAAATGCTACAGAAAGGTCATAATGTAATAGCTTATTTCTGGCTTTGCAATAAATGGCAGAAGAAAAATATTATATATATATATGTTTGAATAAATTTGACCAAAACAACAACAAAAACCCCCCAAAACAGCAAGGAAACTGAAAATCTGTGTATACAAGATTTTATAATAGTCCCTTGCCATAAAAGTATAACACTTCAGTGAAATTGTTGGCACTGTGGACGTATAAAATCTTCTTATTTCAAAAAGAAATGGTCATTCCTTCAGTAAAATTAGGCTGAAAA
>NW_008662087.1:8755-14727 GCF_000695815.1 Acanthisitta chloris
CCAATGAAGTAATGAGAGCAGTCAGCTTCATTGTTTTTTGGAATTATGCAATCACTTTTCTGAATGCTGTTGGTTACAGGGTTTCTCAACCCAGGGGACATTTTCTACTCTTTTTAAGAAGTTTTAGCACCAATGGTGGGGCCATCTGCCTCATTCTTTGTAGCCTTGTTCCTATTAGATCAAATTTCATGCTAGGAGCTTTAAAATTCAGTCCCCTGTACAAAGAGGGAAAATAAAGAAGGTAGTAGGTCTTTTGATTTTAGCTTTACAGAAATACAAATGATACACATACTCACCAGAGAGCTCACATTTTCAGATTTTAAAAGAAAAAGGAAGTTATCATGAATAGGGGGGTAGAAGACAGTACAAGGAGTTTAATTTTCAAAGTATGGTAGCAATTATACCAGCCAGAGCATGGTGAAGCTGACCTCATAGACAATGCCCTTGCTAGCACTGTTAATTATATCACTTGCAATAGCATTACAAGGATGATAATAATTGACACAGAATGGTGCATTCAAGAGGGTTTTTTCTAACTTCACACTATACCAGTTGTAACCTAAGGAAAATGGACAATTTTGCAGTTTCAGTGAACTGACCATTGAAATCGGAATGTCTAATCTCTCTATAATTATCAGCAAAAGTCTCTGCTGAAAGATTTTGTTTTTTTCAATCCTGCTAGACATAGGTACACGTGGCTTCTAAAAGAGAGTTTTCCATCCTAGTATTCAATAATTTCAGGCTTTTAACAGCGTATTTTCACAAGACATATCTGTGATTGCTTTGATGCATAAAGCAGTCATTTAGCTGGGAACAAGCAAGCAAAAAGAAGGGAACCATTTCTTCACATAAAAAGCTGACATTCCTGTTTCATCATTGGTACACATGGACAAGCTGATAGGATTTTGTTTTCCAAAGTATCATCAACAATTCATGTTTGCCAGAAAGGTTCTGAAACATGTGCAGGCTATCCAATGAGTATAGGTACACTGAAATTTATTTTCTGCATTTAAGACCTTTATTCCCATCAAATACTAGAAGAAACCTACAGAGAGCAACATACATATTGGGCTGTGAAATACATATATCATATAGGTGCATATGAAAAGAGAGTACAACTAAGCTAAGAGAAGAGCAACCTTTCCCAAAATATTTGCTCTCAGCTTCCAGCTATCAGCTTACCTATCTGAGACAGAGGTTGCATTTGCCTGGGTGTGTTTAATAGCTCTTGACAGACATTTCCACTGTGAAGGACATTTTCTAGTAGTTTATGAAACCATATGTACTTGTGTTACATAAAGCAATGAAGTCCCAAATTAAATTTGCTCTGTGTGAAAAAATATTCTGAATCAAGTCTCTATCTTTTTGTACTCTGAGGAAAAGCTACTAATATTGTCTGATACCTTCTCTGTGTCATCTATGATTTTATAACCTCCTGCACTATCACAGAATCATGGAATCAATCAGGTCAGAAAAGACCTCTGAGATCAAGTCCAACCTCTGACTAAAGGCCACCATCAACTAGACCATGGCACTGTCACCTCCAGTCTTACTCCACATGGGTGACCCAAAGTTCCTAAGTAAAAATTATTTCTTGTTTAACCTCCTGAGAACTGAGTTTTTTCTCCTCTGCACTGCCCAGAGTGATTCAAACTTACCTTCCCCTCAACCTGCTGAGTTGACTGTGGTGTTACAAATGGCAGTCATAGAAACATCAAGTTTGGAGGAGACCTCTAAGATCATCAAGTCCAATCATTTAGTTGTACATGTCCAGAAGGCAAACTGATTTCTCACCAGTTTTGAAGCAGCAACTTCTCTACACATCCATAATATATCAACAGAAACCACACCTACTATATCATTGCATTATTTGCCTGTGGAGCACACTGTCTGCATCACATCTAGCCATTTTAAAATAATAGCAGAATTTGTAGTCAAGAAGAAACTACAACATTCTGACCTTTTGTTTCAATTGAGTGGAAAAAAAAGTAGAAATTAAAGTAACTGTTTTTTGATCAAGAAATTTCCTTCTACATGTTTCCAGAATTCTCGAAAATTTTCTGGTCATGCTTCACTCTGGTAAGACTCAAGCGCTTCTTTGATGTAGTACTTCCTTTTGACTGTAACACTGCAGCCTTTATTCACTTCCATACTAATTGCACACAACATGTTAAAATCAAAATGCAAAAGAGGAAAGTACCTCAGCCTTGTCAGAACAAAATATTTCAATGCTATCTAAAAAAAAAAAAAATCACCAGTTTGTTAAAATTTTCCGTTAAAATTAATTTCCACAAAACATTGGAACTTCCATGAATCAATGTACTTTTGAAGAATGCGGTTCTCACATCAAATGTTTGACCAGGACTTGTAATTATTCTCTCATTCCTACACATAGATATTGTCAAGAAAAAACATATTTCCTATTAAATGAGATGTAGAGAGACTGAGGCCTTGAGGAACTCTCAAGGACCTTATGCTCAAAATTTTTATGCTGAAACCCTTGTCCCAGTTTCTGTCTAAAGCTTAAAGTGCCTGAAAACTCCAAGAGGCAAGAATAGGAATGTTTTGTTTACAAGTTTTAATTACTATATTCTTAGTATTTAATTTCAAACCTAACCAGAGGTGACTACTCTACAATGAGACTGGTAGATGGGAAGAAATCTCCTTAACTTGACTACTTAAATTCTCCATTCTTTATATTAGTTTGAATTGTTGCAAGGAAATGAACATGAATGAGCATCAGTGTTCAACATTACATTGCCTTTAACACAGGGCTGGTGTAAGCCACTTGAGTCCTCCTTTACTCCTTTTGTAGAGTCTTGCCCTATTGTTGAAGCTCACAGATTACCCTGAACTATGCAGAGCCACAGTTCTTTGGAGCTGGACTGTAAAAAAGACAATCTAAACTATCTCTTAGAAATTAAAAATGGTAGGTTGGGACAGTGGGAGGACTATCAAAATCTGACAATCATGTAAACTTTATCCTATAACACCAGACTGAAAGATCCAGGAATTGAGGGGCTACTTTTAACCATGGTGTGGAACATGTAAAGCTGCGCAAACTGCTAGTATGAGCACAACTTTAGAATCATATAATCGAAGAATGGTTTGGTTTGGAGGGGCCCTTAAAGATCACCTAATTTCAACTCCCCAACAATGGGCAGGAATGCTAGATCAGGTTGCCCAGGGCCTCATCCAGCCTGGCCTTGAAAAACTCCAGGGATGGGGCATCTACAACTTCTCTGGAAAACCTGTTCCAGTGCCTCACCACCACTGAGTGAAGAATTTCCTTCTAATGCCTAAACTAAACGTCCCCTCTTTTAATTTAAAACTATTTCCCCTTGTCCTATCTGGCCATGTAAAAAATCACTTTCCCTCTTTTATAAGCTCCCTTTAAGTACTGGATGTCTACGAAAGGTTTTTCACACAGCCTTTCCTTCTCCAGGCTGAAAATCCCAAGTCTCTAAGCCTGACTTCATAGGAGAGGTGCTGAAAAAACTAAGATGTCAGAAAAAGGGAAGGCTGAGAGTTTTGCAGCAGATAGCACATTGAACAGCTCAGAGAAACTCAGTGTAGAAACGGTAGGGAAGGAGGTGCTGGGCTGGACACCAGCAGCCCCACAGTTCCTTCCTTGCTGGCACCACAATTGGTCTCACAGGCAGACCAGAATCTACTTGACCTGCAGTCAGTAGTATAGCTCCTAGCTTGTGGGCAACATACTCTACAAAGCATTTCTGAAAATGCCATGATTCACTTTGTTGCCCAGGTCAGAGCTTTGGTGAAGGATCAGCCTAACAGTGGTAGGATGATCACATTGCCCTTTTTATAGACAACTGGGAGAGGGTTTCTAACAACCTGAAAAGAACATGCTGATACTTTTTTTGTCCCTGTGTAGCATGATAATATAATGCGAAAAAAGCTGAACAGTAAAACTTCAGATGATGCTGGCAACATTTTTTCTGAATTTATTAATTAACTTTCCCTGATGGACTGCATAGCAAGAAACAACATATGTTCTGTGAGCTCCAACTGTTCTCCATCTACCTTCTTTCCTACAACAAAGTGTGAATAATGTAGAACTATTTCACTTAAGCATAACACATATTTTTGTTATTGACCTAATCTTAGTCACACGAGTTTCCAAAATATAGTGTTGAACTTGTGTCGAATTCTGGAAATTCTAGTGAATGAGGTTTTTTTCCTTCTGAAGTTGTCTGTTGCGTATCTCTTGTCCCACTTCATTCATAAAAGAGCAGAATGTTCTCAGTATAATCTGAGCCCCAAAACATTTTGTATTTCTGAGGTAAATACAGGTCTTCTAATGATACCACAGAGATGAAGAGATATCAGACAGTAATGGAGCTATTCCAGCTATTCTTGTTTTACTAAGTTTTGCCAAAGAGGACTTCACTGATCTAGATAGCTTTATTCTACGGTGGCAGAAGACTGTTTATTTTTCTAATTTTTACTGGTGCAAAAGAAGAAAAGAGACAGCTCTTTGGGACTTGACTGGACCTAACACATTATTTATAACCTGTCTGCATATAACTATGTCTGCACAGTTGGATAATCTCACATAGAGAATAGGTTTGCTTTCTTCTGCTCAGACATGACTGGAAGAGATTATTCAGAATCACTCTTGCTTTTAATTATATTGTGATTATTACTTTCAGTCTGTGGAAACTTACAGGGCAAAATGTCTAGCTAGAGCAATTGCTCAAAATTTATATATCATGATCTGAAGTTTCCTTTATCAAGAAAAAAAAAAAGAAAAAAAAAGAAGAAAAGAGAGAATAATACGTTATAAAAAGTTCATCAAGTTGAGCATTAAGCATCAAGTTCTTGAAAATCAGAAAGAAACTCTTCCCTTTTTAGAGAGAAAATTTTTTACCTGAATGAATATCTGATCTACAGACATTCAACCAGGCATTTCTGTAGAGAGAAAGACAAGTTTTCATCCTGGTTTGTGAGATTCTTGAGAACCTCTGCACTGTATTGCAGTTCTATTTTCACATTGACACAGTCACTGAAACACATTCATCTTTCCAAGGAAATTATAAGCAATATGAATCTCTTAGGAAGAATAATATAATCTCTCAATACTGTACAGATTCTTCCTAATTCTTTTATGCTTGTTGCTTGTGCTTGCTTTCTGAGGCACACAAAAATTTATATGTTGGTCTATTATTTTAGTACCATCTAGCAATTTTCCTCAACTACTTCAATCCTACATGCATGTCATACATTACCTGTCTCGTATCATTCATCACACCTTTTAGGTCCCTTTATCACATCTAAGAGTAATGTTCTGAATTATTTTTCTTCATATTTCTCTAGCTCTACTTTGACTGCTAAGATGTGTTTATGGTGTTTGCTTCCATTGCTTTGGTTATTTTTTCTCCACAGTTTTGAATGCACTTCTTTTTCATGTTGTGAAATGTTCTGCTTATTAGAAAATATCTGTGGTGTTTATGTTATAGTAATGATAAACTCAACTTGGAAAAGGGTTTTGTATAAAAGTTTGTAGGTGTACTTAAAAAAACCTCTTGCTGTACAAATTGCAGTCCATAAAAGACAATTTCTAAACACTTGTCATACTTCAAGTTTATTCAAAAACATTAATGCAAAATGTGCAAAACTGCCAAACTTTGATGTTTTCTCTTCCAAATAGAACAGCTATGTGATGCCTACTTAGTAGACAGTACAATTTAAAGGCCTCCAAAAGCTAAATATTTATTCCTCTTTCCTTGACTTTTATCAGTATGGCACAAACTTATTTCAATTAAGGGAATATATTATGTAAGTAAGCACATGTAAGCTACTGTACTGTCAAAAAGATCTGATGCAGGGCATTTAGGCTTGTCTGTAATATAGTGAATACATCTTGTCATTATAAAGTGTTCAATGGATATCTTTATGCATTATAATAGCAACTTTATTTTCCCATTGGACAATTCATACAGAAATGATTC
>NW_008662087.1:14754-37115 GCF_000695815.1 Acanthisitta chloris
TGCAGGCATGCTTCAAAATTAGCAAGATTTGTAGGACAAGTGGGTAAAGTTGAAGCCACAATATTTGCTTTTAATTTATTTAGTCACTTTTATCTAAATGTGTCTTTATGACACTTGTTTGCAGTAGACTCTTACTATTTGGAAAATGTGGTGAAGCTTTCTGCTAATGTTGATAGCTGTTTATCTGGGAAATAGATGGTAATAGCCAATCATAACAATAGATTTTTTTCTGCAGTATTATATCAAAGCCTTACTGTTTAATCACCTTTATTCTTGCTCCTTTTTTGACAGCTATTGTGAAACATCAGGCCAGTTACAGTATAAGGTAAAAAGATGGTACTGTAATAGGTATGCTTTTTTTTCTTACTCTTAACCTTTATTCCCTGTCTAATTTTAGACAACTCTTAAGTGAACAGTAGTCACTAAAAACCTCATCCAGTATCTGGAGATGTCAAGAAACAGGATTCAGTGGGTTTTAGAAAAGCAGCTTTATAGCAGAAGTCGGTTTTGTAACATTCATGTCAATAACAATTATTGGAATATTTTTATGAGATTTACTAATTTGAAAAATTTTAGGCTGAGGCCTCTTACACAGCAAAGTCTACCTCCTTTATGCTGAAACTACTGATTTCTTGAGGCTAGGTATATCCCTTTATCTAACACTTATTTGTACCATATTCCTCATTTCTGTGCAGGACAAATGAATTTTTTGTATTCAGCAATATATAAACAGCCTCTCTATCTGTTAAATAATGTCTCACTGCTTCTGACAATACGTATTTTCACCTTCACAGAACCATCCAAAAATATTCGATGGCCAATTAGGTTCAATTCTATTTACATTTTCATTGCCATTGCTGTTGCTGTAGTCCACTTCCCCTCCTACTCCTCTTCTTCTGACAAAACACATGTGTTCAATATTCTTAGTCAATGTTGGTTTATGTGTTACTAAGGGAACATGTGTTTTTCCTTTGGTATAAAATCTATTCTAAAAGCTTCACATTTTCAGAGTTTGATTTTTAAAAATGGAATCTGTGTGGCTGAAAATGGTACACAGGCTCCCCATCCCATATATGAGAAGGGTTACATATCTAGATGTTGCACACATTTAAAAAAACCCCAATCCCACTGCATGTTGAATGAGCATCCCGCTGCATCAGCCAACTGAGAAATGTGAAGTCAGCAGAACATCTTTAATTACATAGCTCTCCATGGTTCTCAGTGTTACTGGGTAAGGACTCACTTCACCTGACATATTTGCCTTGAGTCTCTTCCCCAAAGGCAAATATTTGTGCTCTCTGCTTTTCATCCTCAAATTTATCTAGCCTTTTTTCTTCCTAAGTATATCTGAGAGAAGAGAAACTAAACAGGTTAAGAGCAATATTCAGTGACAGAACAGGTTCAGTTCCCTTTTGCCCAGATCTGGCTTTGAATCTTTTAGCAAATGGAGTAGAAACAAGTTTCTTGAAGTGTCACTGAAAATTTAGAAATATATTTCTTTTTAAATGGGTCCTAGGTCTTTGAGTGGTATTTAAATACCACCCTGGGCATTTAAATGCCCAGGATCATGTAGCAGACCCACATAAAAGCTTTCACACCTCATAATTCAGCATAAATCTTAATGACATTAAATTTCTTACCTTGTTTAATGTTAATACAAAACCACAACACATTATGTTCTCAATTCAACGATCTCTAATATATTTTTATGCCTCTTGTTGACCCAATCTGCTGAGCAGATTCTCCTGGAGACTATGCTAAGGCATATGGGAAACAAAGAATTGATTGGTAACAGCCAATATGGCTTTACAGCCAATCTTGCCTGACAAATCTGGTAACCTTCTATGCCATGGCTGCAACAGTGGTGGATAGGGACAGAGAAACCAACATCATCTACCTGGACTTATGCAAAGCATTTGACACTGTCTGGCACAACATCCTTGTCTCTAAACTGGAGAGACATGGATTTGATGGAAGGACCACTCAGTGGACAAAGAGTTGGCTGGAAAGTCGCAAGTAGAATTGTAGTCATTGCCTCACTGTCCAAATGGAGACAGACCAGTGACGACTGGTGGCCCTCAGGGGTCGGTGCTGGGGCCAATACAATTCAACATCTTTGTCAGTGACATGGACAGTGGGATTGAGTGCATGGTCACCAGCACAGTCGGGTGACACCATTCTAAACCCTTAACATACTATGATAGTCATACTATGACATGGTTAGCATCCAAAAACAATTCTAAAACTTATTAAAGCTTGATCTAACAAAAAAAAATAGGTTTCAGCCTGCATCTTATTTAATACCGGTTCTGCTTGTACTTAAATTCCCTTTAGTCAGAGTTGTTGAGTCTCTTTCTTTTTTTTCCCCAGATGAAGATGAATGGCTTCTCATTCAGCATACTTCTCTATACTTTTCTGAATATTACTCTGGCTTAATTTTAGAAATACTAAACCTCATAGGCATTCCCGTACACTTACCTTTTAATTCCAATAGGATAGGAAGAGATTTTTTTAAATTATTAGGAGTTAATCAAGATGTTAATTCATCCTAGTATATTAGTCTTCTGAAGAGTTTCCATTTAATAAGAAAATATAGCATATCTATTAATAAAAAATTATGGTATAAAGTAAATAGTCCAGATGTCCCAAAGCTCCAGATGGAATAGTAACTTTCAGAAAAAAATTGAAAAAAGATGGAAAAATGAAGAGCTATTTTTTTTGCAGGGAAAATAATATGCTGATTCCTTACTGCAATGTAATTAAGTGCACTCATAAACCTGTGATATCTTAAAAGAATAATTATTGCTCTTATTTTAGTGTTGGACTGCTCCACATTCACATGCGTACATACGATGTCAACAAACCTGCCTATAGATATTGAGTTAAAAATAGAAATTTAAGACTGATGAAATGTAGGAGAATTTTTTTAAAAAAATGTACAACAATAACAAAATTTAATCTGGGTAGAAATACACCTTCTGATGGAAAACAGCTTCATGAATTATTTTTATATGTTTTTCTAACTTCTGTATCATTAACTTGGATATATTTAATAACATCAATATATTTTTCAGAATGCATTGCAAACCAAGACTTTGTTCCTGCTTACGCTTCCTATTCAGGCAAGGCATGATGTCCTAATTAAAGCAGGAAGCTATTATATTGATCAGACTATAACGTGAACACTTACTTCCATGCTATTATCCACTTTACAGATTTGTAAAAATTCAAAACACAATGATACATGTGAATTTCAAAACCTGTGTTTCAAGTAAAAGATATGTTGCCTTTTATATTCTTGTTTCCTGAAAATAACAGTTATAATTCAAGAGAAATCACTGGTGGCTAATCAGCTTTAATACTACTTTTCCTTTATCATACCTTTAATCTTGATGTAAGTTCATTAATATTTAGCATAAATTATGGCAAGACTTAAAAAAAGCTAATTAATATTTTAAAAATCCACTGGCTTTATAATCAAAGTGAAACCACCTCACATCCTCCTCTGTATTCTCAGTAATATAAACAAAGAAGATACTGTCGCAGTATTTGTTAAGAACATTTTTCTTTTGTATGCCTTTTGTTCCTTTAAAGGAAAGACATTTCAAAAATGAAGTCAAGACTGTAATTTCATGGGTAATTTTAGTTGGTTGCCTTCCTGTTGGGACGGTGTCTTTAATGGTCTACACCTAAAGGAGTTATCCTTATCTCTTTTTATAGTCAATGGGGAGAAATAGGTTCTTCTAACTAACAATTCATCTCATCTTTAGGTAGACATCTAAAGTAAGTAAGGTGACTCACATTCTTTTAGGGTCAATTTCTTTGCACTGATACTAAAGAGATCCTATGTTACCCCCTTCAGAGGTTAATGCAGGTCCTGTGTAACAGTTCAAACAGCTTCTGTCTGGTTTGCTACTTTTTCTTTCCATTTCCACCTGAGTTAATACACTGGTGCAACCTCATCAATTGTGTGTGGTCTTGTCACCTGTGTTCACCTACACCTTCTAACTAACTGCCAGCATTTTGTTCAGTAGGTTTTTCTTTTCTTAAAGCTATGATTCCTGGAATTTCAGGAATGTTGCTTCCAGCTCAAAAGCAAAATTGATGAGCTAAGTTTTTGTACTCAACTGTAAATGAAGTACTAATAAAACCCCTTTAAGTAAATGGTTCCAACTTTATGCTATTTAACTCTAGTTCTGCATTGTAACAGAGATTTGTTTAACATAATAAGAGTGGTAGTTTCTGAGGCTGATCATTAAATTCAAAGATTTGTTTTATATTTATGGCATGGTAGGATGCTAATTCATAGCAATAGTTTTATCTTTTAGAAGACCTTTCTAAAATGAGGCTTACAATGAACTCACTAAAGTACTTATTTTTATTGTGTGTCTCAAATTAGCCTAAGATGTACTAAATATATTTCCGCTCTACTTCAACTAAATAATAAACATCATAAATAAATGGATGTTCATCAATTTTGTGAATGGCTCCATAAAACTGACTTCAGAATTTATAAACAGACTGGTTATAACATGAGCTTTAGCAACATATATTGGCATGAAAATAGTGATTTTTTTAATAGTAATTTTTTTTTATTTCTTTACTGAAAACTGTCTAATTTTCAAAAGTAAGGCAATTCAGTACTTTTCCCAGGAATAAAAGCACGTGCAGACATTATCTGTCAGTTTCAGGAATGTTACTCAAACACCTAAAAGATTTGCAGATTCCAAGTCCATAACATATTCCACAGTACCCTAATTCCAGATCAATCATATTGATCTCAGCCATAACTGCATGTCACTGAAGTGTCCACTTAAGACAGTGGTCTAGGCGTCTTTTATAGTCAATAAGAGAGTGAGGGATCTCTAGAGAGCTATTAATCTTAGGTACCATTCCTAGAATAAGACGTATTCCCCCTCTTAGAGGTCTGTCCACTGCATGCAGAGGAAACTTATGCTGAACATGTAAATCTCTGTGAGATGGAAGGAGCAATTCAGTTGTGTACACATATACAGCCAATGGCATCTGAGACTTTTGGGTATATGGGATGACTGTCTAGAGCTTTAAGGTTCAATGTAAAACTTACACAGTCCGTACCCTTTTAGAGCAGATGTCTAAAGCTGATGACTACATTTGGTCATATAGCATTATTGTCTCAGAAGAGAAACATGAATTCTTACAGTGCAATTAGTCCCAAAGGAAGCAGCTATCTTTTGTCAGTGAGTTGTCAATGAGAGAGCCAAAAGTTCATAGCCAGATGTGGCCAGCTACACAGACAATGCATAGAGCTAGGTGCAACCCTGGGTAATTACTCTGACTATAGATGGTCCAGTGTTGTGTGAGATACAACTTGACTAAGAGAAACTGTCTGAGGCACAGCCTTAAGTCCAGATCTTCAGAAAATTAAGCATGCAGATTCAGAAAAAACCCGTGCAAATTTAGTGCTTAGGGGTACGATTTAGTGGTGGACCTCACAGTGCTTGGTTGGACTCAATGGTCTTAGAGGTGTTTTCAACCCTAACAATTCTATGATTATCTCTGTGCTTCATGGAACAACTATTATTCTGAATAACAGGCTACAAATTATTTGTTAACTTTGCCACTCACACCTGAAATAAATGTTTTGAGTAGTGAAGGTGATGAGACAGATCCTACATACAGAATAATTATATTTACTCCCTTTCCAAAGGAGAGGAGGGATAAATGCTAGCTATCCTAACATGTTTTGTTTCCCTGTTGGAGTTCAAGGAAGAAATATAAAAAATTTGAGGTTCAGTTCTTTCCTTGAGATGTTTCCTCGGTGGTGGTCATAAAGATTGTTCATTACTTAAGGCAGCATCTTTTTAATCCCTAGTCCACACTGATAACACTTATAGAAATCCAGTACAAAGACATGTGAAATACCACTTAGGGAAACTATAAACCAGCAAGTTCCTGTGAAAGACTCATATACAGTAATTCCTGACCCAATGCTTCTATCTGTAAAAATTAGATATGGAATTTAATAATATTTGGAAATGAGAGAAATAGGTAGGTCAAAGACCATATGAAAAAATCAATATTTTTACTGATTTTAGTTTTATTCACTGTGGAGAACCATTATACACCTATCATAAAGAAAAGATCTAAGAATTGGATTCGTGGCATACTGAGTGGGTTTGGATAACTAGAAGTTTAACATTTTCCCATTGATGAAAACTTGCTACACATTTTAGATGACTCTGAAATGCTAAAATCTGGAAAAATGTGCCATCAACATAATGATGACACTTGATGTAATGAAGAGATTTAAGTAATTGGTGATTTCAAATATGGCTTTCAAGCATAATTTTGACAACAGCTGAAAAGACAAGAAATATGATTCCCTTGGACAGTACTTACTATTTTAGTGATTCTTTCGTTCCTTCTATTTAAATGAAATCAAATTTCAGCTTCACATCAGTTAACCCAAATATTATAGTGCAACTTTACAAACCCATTAGACCCCACTTTGTAAACAAATATCGAGGCTATATTATGAAAATTGTTAAAATTATAAATAGTGTAGTGAAATAAACTTTTGTATATTTTATCCTACATTTTTAAAGCAGTGGCAGGAAAAATGAAATAGAAATTCCAAAAGAATTTGAGCGAGAAGAAGGAAAATGTTCATTTCTCATTCTATGAGCTACGTATAAGAAAAGCTATTGAAATTTTATGCATTACAGATACAATCACAGGAAAACTGCAGCAGCGTGTATTCTATTTATGCTCACTTATCAAATAACTCCTCATGGGTTTGCTGAAATCAGTCTCCTTTAACTCTTTCTACTTTTTCCATCAAAGTCATCATTGCATAGCCCTTCTGCTTGTTTTCAGAGTTTAGCATTTCTAGTAGAGCTATAACAAGTAAGTTCCAAGTAGTAGGCTCTTTATATATCTGTCCTTTCTTTTGTATTATGCCTTTTTCATATTGCAGTGAAATCATTGGTGGTCTTGGAAGTATCCAGCATTTTTGTGGTGGGGTTCTTTACCCAGACCCATTTCTCTTTACCTGCAAAACTGAACTTTAGAAATCATTTTGTATGCATATTGCAATGCACTGAGTTCACAGACAGCTCCTATTACCATCTGACTTATGGACTCTATGCACCAAGATCAGCCCTTTCAGTTCATTATATTGAAATCAAATGCTTCACTGGAATACTACAAGTAACAGTTTCAAAATACACGTAAAGGACTTTAATTGCTTCTAGTTTAACTGATTAGTGATCAGAAGTGAAGGTATAGTATAATGAAAATGTATTTACTTTTTACCTAGCAAGTCTTTGACTCAGTAAGCTAGACAGTGATGCTTTCTCAACAGTCGTTCTTCTAAATCCATGACTTTCCTACTCCTCATTCATCAGAGGCCAAACTTCAATAGAATATATGATGCATGCTTCCATTTTTTCTATCCTGTAATGGGATTGATAGGTAGCTTTCAGGAGATTTGAAGCTAGAGATTCAAATTCCCTCTAGAAAAAGACAACTGAAGTCTACAACTCGTTCTGTAAAAGAAACGGTATCACTATGTGGTTACGGTAGCAGTATTCTGCAAATTAATTTGGTATTTCTTCTCTGAGGCAGATAGGATATCAGACACTATGAAATGCTCTAGCCTGGATTTCAGCTGCTCCAAAATGATGTACATAAATATTGAATTATACCTGTCATCCTTCTATGAATGTCTCAGATACCCTAAAGCTTTTCAGATAAACCCAGATGAAAGCTGAGGTATTTGGCTTAGCAAATTAAGGGATTCAGTTGGTCATGGACAGCAGTAAAACACTCTTAGACAAGGTGCTTTAGCATGTCTCATGCACTTGAAACAACGTGGGTCATTTTTCATGGCAGTAGACTCTTAAATTTTGTATAAATATCTTTTTTGACACTTTATGTTTATTATGTGTCTGCCTTGACTTTCAGCTACATGCCCTTGGTAAGAGAAAAGCATATCTGAAAAAGAAAACAATAGATTTGAAAACATTGGTCCCTAAATTGGCTGTTCCTTCATGCTTTAGAACGCATTCTTCTGGCTTTCAGATCCAGATAATACTCTTTCTCTCTCCACCACCCGACCCCATACACGTCAAAGAAAAAAACCTCTCACTTCCTATTAAGAAAGCTAAATTGTTACTATTGCATCATCAGATATTTACTTTAAACCATGGATCTTCTGTGACTGATATGAAACTATTGGGACATGCATAATTAGGGTGCTGTATTAATCACTGTTGGCAAACTGGAGGGATGATTAAGGCAAAAAATGGCTAATTTCACAGTTTATCTGTTACATAAAATTCCCAAAAATTGTCATTTATATTGCTGAAAATATTCCTTGCTACTTTATTTTATTTTTCCTGTGGAACAAAGTAATAAGAAAGATTAATACTGTCTCTCAAATGGTCTGTAATTTATTCTTTTAATCCGAAAGTAAATACAGAATATAATATAACTCAATTCTTGAAAAAACCCTAACATTTTACTAGATGAAAGGCACATCTAAACAGAACTCTAGCTTCCTACTTCTCTTGAATTTGAAAAACAAACGCTTAATGTTTAATAGACCTGATGCAGGGAATGAAGACTGTGCCTGACTTTTCCTTTGGGTTTTTTGTGGTTTTTTTTTCCTTGCAGTAGAAACAAAGTCTAAATAGCTGTTTTTGCTAAACAATGCTGGACTCCTGTGGTAGAACTTGTGGAATCCTATGGGTCTTCCTGTGTTTATGCCACATATTTTATACTTTATGAAGCCAGCTGTTGAATGCAATCTTAGCTCTACTTGACGGAAGGAGTTCTGCCCCCTGCCATTGCTGCCCAGAAGAACCATTTATTTTTGTGAACGTTCATGGCAATTTTCTTGTTTATTATAGCATCCTTCAAGAAGAGAAGCATTACAACTCAGTTTAGGAGAAGATGTTCAGTTATAGCCATATAAAGGGGCTGAAGTGCTGAACAACTTCCCGCAACTAAATACAGTCCTACTGTCAGAAGGGCTTTAGCCTGAAGAGCCATTCATGTCCAGACCATAGGAAAGAATATAGATCCCAAGTCAAGAAATTGGCTGCCCATGCCAAGGTGAGCACTCTGCAGTCTGGGCACTATTCATTGTCACAGGTGCTCACTAGCAGTGAAAGTGTTGAATGAGACAAGAAAGGTCAGTGGAATGGTGTTTTTGTTGCAATTCCTCCATCTCTGACCAACTTCTCAAACATTTTGATGTTAAAATCATGCCCATGATTTAACAAGAAAATATGAGTTTTAGGATTATAGAAAGGGGGAAATAGAAAAAGGTACACATGGGGGAGAAACATCATCATGAGATGCCAGAATGGGGTATTGCTGTTTCATGAAAACAAATCTATTCTCCAAATGTAAATTAATGTATAGTAGTTCTAGAATAGATTAGTCAAAACTGTCTTAAAACCATTCAAGTCTGTATTAAACACCTATAAGCAATGTTTCATCCTGCTACAGGACTAAGGGTATTTCATTGCTGGACAAGGTGGATCTCAGTTCTAACTCATTCCTAAAAGATGACAACATTAGTTGTCAGAGGTAGCCTATATTTTATCTTCATTTTCTGTTTAAAGGTATGATGGAGAGAAAGTGAAAATGAGTCTAGATGAAAGTCTAGATGAGTTTAGAGAAAAAAAATTAGCTTTGACACAAATGCCTTTATTTGTAATGAAATATATAGCAGCACTTGTTTAATTTTCTCACAGTTGAGTACAATAGCTACGCTGCAAATTGTATAGAGATGTATTTATAGTTCTGTTTTGACATTTACTGTTAGAACCAAATAAATACAGACAATTATTTGGCTTTATGGAGCACACATAGCACACATTAAACAGTCTCAAACAGAACCAAGGAGAACAAAATCAGCAACACCAAAAGGAAAGAGTCAGAGCCTGAGTGAACATATAAAAACTGTAACATGGTCAGCCTTTAAGGTAGCAATGGTAGCAACAATGGCAGATCTTTCCCTTCTGCTATTCTGGAGTATTGAGGGAATATCCACTCCTATGTCATAGACACTATCCACAAAACAGATGATCCTTTAACAATTGCATATGCTCTTCACTGACTGTCTGCACTTTTGTAACAGAGGTTGCGCAGTTTCTGGTTTCTGGTTACAAAAATTCTAGATGGCACATAAAACTTTGCAAACACTTGTCCTCTGAAGGCCAAGAATGGTACAAAACTTTAAGGACTGATTTCTTTCCTCTTTTAATTTTTAAAAATTCCATCTACTTTCTCTTCCTCACACCTCCCCTGCCCACTGCCCTCCCATCAACCCAAGGAAAAAAGAAAGAAGGAAAAAAGAAAAAGTGCCTCCTACATTTTGTGCAAACATTTGGTGGTGATTTATGTCAGCAGCTGCTCTCAAGCCCAAGCTGACAGATAGGAGACAATGTGACATAAATCCTGAATGGCAAACATATAACTGCTGCATTCAGCTGATATTGTACTGTTGATTTCATGTGGCTGCTATAAAAAAAGAAGGACTGGCAGATGTGAAATTTTTTACTTTTTTTTTTTAACCTTCAGTCCTGATTTGGGAATCTGTTGAAATCTTTATTGTTGTTCAGTTGGCTTTCCTTTCCTGCTGTTTGCTTCTTCATTCCCAGGAACTTTTCTTTCTGTCACTATAACTTTGTCAGTTTGTTCTCAAAGCTGCCAGTCCAATAGAGATCCCTTCACACCATGTCCTCTGCTGTTAAATAAAATGGCCCAGAACAGTTCAGTTGTTGTGGTCAAGGAATAATGGAATTTCTATGGTACAAGCTATTGAGAAACAGCAAGACTTCAATGTGTAGGTAGACATGTACTTAGAACTCAGGAAAAAAAATTGAGATCTCTGATGGCACAAAGAAAAATTGAATAAAACAAGTAATGTGAACACAGTCAACAGAAAAATGAGAAAGTAATTCCTCATTATATTTAAGTGAAAGTCATGAATTTTTCAAGATTGAGAGTTCAAAGGTACTGCGAAACAAGTCAGAAAATCAGGTCAACCCCAAGACTGGCCCCTTCCTTCAGTTTTGTACTGAAGAGAAACATTCATTCTATAGCTTACACTGTGTATTTGTAATCCTTATTTTATAGCTTCATAGCTGACAATGCTACTCATAAGGGGAACCAAATGCTGTTCCCTGTTTTAAAGTTTTTCTGTAAGTACATCTGAAAGCTACTAGAGAGACTCCAAATTTTAGCACACTGGATAAAACATAACAAAATGGCTAAAATCAATAAACAGGATGAGATGGTCATTGCTATTACAAACTTGTTTCATCAAATTGACAGTTGTTAAGCCTTTTTAAACTAAATTGAGACACAGAGTGGATGACAAACCATTGCCTAGGGCTTACCACGACAGGGATTTTATTTTCAGGCTCCTGTGAATTTTGCTGTGATTCGTAAACAAAACTTAAGTGCAGCTGTAGTATTGCATCAGAAAACATACTCTTTAAAGCCAGTGAAAGGAAAAAGGTGATCAGTTTCCCTTCCAGACTGTTTAATAATTTCTACATTATCAATTCCTCCTACAGAATTTGTTAGCTTATACGAAAGGCCTAAACAACCCCAAAATTGAGAACAATTCTCTTAGCTGAAAATGTATGCTGGCAGGAAGAGAATGATAGACCTTCCAGGGTCATACTCTGTTTCTGCATGCATCTGTGTGTATCTGCATTTCTGTATATTATGCTTCTGCATGCATCTGTTTCTGCATGCCAGGAGAGGCACAGGTGGAAGGATGTGCAACAGATATTGAGAGAGGTGGGTTCATGCAAGTCCATTTGTCCCAGGGCTCTGGGTAACACACTGCTGCTCTCTCTAGTCTGCAGGTAGGAGATTATTGCCCTGGAGGAGCTCTGTATCCTGCAGCTTAAGTAGGAGGCTGGAAGGATCAAATGAAGAACCTGGAGGCCTCCAAGCTTGTTTTTCATACAGCTTGATTACTGACTTCATACCAGTCAAATGAATTTCACCTGTGAATTGTACTGCATCTAATTTTAATGGATGTATTAGACTGATGGTCTATATTTTTAATCCTTCAGTAATACTGTTACCTAAAGAATCCCTAAAAAGCCTGTCTACATACTGCAAAAGCCTGAATTCCTTGTTCCTTTCTTTTGACTCCTCTTTGAAGACAGTGATAGAAGTGAATGACAATAAGCTCAGTATTGCAAGAGATTTTAAATTTCCCATTAACTGACTTCACTTGGGGCTCAGAAATACACAGCATTTAATTACCAGTCATGGTTAGTGAAACATTGTGATATGCTCACAGCAAGTGAGTGAAAGAGCTTTGTTTGTGGCATCGAGGCCAGAGAACACTCTGCATCTGTCTAATATATTAAGACTAAGACCATAATGCCAATGAACCAAGAGCTTCTTGATAGCCCATGTGGTCAGTGAAAGGGCTGCACTTAGAACCTGCTACAGATCAGGCCACAAGCTCTTGGTGTTCCCACGTCCTTTGTGTACCAGTGGCCAGGGCAAGCAGAGGTGCAGCTGAGCTTCCTGTCTGGGAGCTGGCTTTCCCATAGAGCTGGCCATGTTAAAATAAATTCCCTAAAGATAGCAACAAGGAAAGATGAGCTAATCTAAATGTAACTAGATGGTGAGGTTTAAGTAATAGCCATTGCCAAGATAATTTATAGTTTTCAGCTTTTCTAAGCATTACTGGCATACCAAACCTCAGAAATTGCATTAAGCCATAGGCTGGCATGAGTGCAAAGTAATTTGCACAGAGCATGAAAGAAGAATTGCAAAAAACTTCAATATTGTTAAGTTTTATTTTAACTTTGTATTCACATTAGTTTATAGGAGTTAATCCCTATCTTCATTTCTAATAGATGAAGATTAATTGGTCCTCTTTATCAGAACATTTGGAGATTAGGAATGTTCTTCTCTCAAATATCTTTCATCATGGAGTGTAGTCGCTGAATAAAAGGATGTGCTCTGAAGCAGAGCATCCATTTTTCAATATAGCAATGTACAGCAACAGGTTTCTGCTTTTGTAAAGCTATTACTTTTATTGTCAACATGTCTGCTACTAGAAGTCGTCTCAGACAGGATAAATTGGAACTGCATAAGAAAATTTGACCAGACAAGAAACAAAGTTTTATTTTATACCTGCATGTACCTAAACACACAAAGATCTACACGTGTGCACACAAATACAAGATAGTATGACTGAAAGAATAATTATTATACGAGTAGTAGGGTAGACAGGTGGATATGACATCTGTGAAACAGAAATAATTGTTATCTGAATATGGACAAATTGATAATATAAATATAACATCACCCCTACCAGAGACATTTAAGTAAACCATGAAACAAAGATGTCCAGGACTCTGGTGGTTTGACCTTGGCTGGGTGTCACCCACCTAGGCTGAGTCCAGCAAGATGATCTTCCACTCCCACTTCTCAGGGCAGAAGAGAGAAAATAAGATGGAAAACAACTCATAGATTGAGATAAGGCAGTTTATTAAAGCAAAAGGTAAGAGCGAAAGCAAACAAAAAAACCCACTTTTATTTTCTACTTCCCAACAGCTAGCAATGTCTGGCTGCTGCCTGGGAAACAGGGCTGCAGCATGCATAGAATTTGCTCTGGAAGGAAAACATTGTAAATAACAAATGCTCCCACATTGTCTTTTTTTTTTCTTACTTTTTATATCTAAGTTGACATTATATGGTATGGAATATACCTCTGGTCAGTTGGGGTCAGCTGTCCTAGTTGTGATCTCTCCCAAGATCTTGCCCATCCCCAGCCTATTGTGGTGGGGGCAGTGGAATGTTAGAGAAACAATGCAGATGCTGTGCCAGCACTCCCCAGCAGCACCCAAAACACGGGTATTATTAATGCCTTTCTAGCTACCAATATAAAGCACAACACTATGAGGGCTGCTATGGGGAAAACGAGTTCCATCTCAGCTAGACACCACCTCATGGAGCCCTAGTGTTTCAGGTACAGATGATAGGCTGCCCAGGGCAGGGTAAAGGCAGGAAGACCTTTCTGTCTTGGCACCTCTTGTGTGGGAGGAATCCTGAAATGTATTCAGTTTTGAAAGTGGAACCAGAATTTTGGAGATACCTTATTCTCCACCTCTTATTCCATATCATTTGTGTCATGCTCAGATCCCATATAATTATCTATCTGTCTGTCTGTCTGTCTGTCTGTCTATCTATGCCACTGTATTTATTTCTCATTGCTAAAATCCCTTCATACCAATGCTTACAACTTGAACTACATCCTTATAGTGGCTTTATACCTAACATACCGACTTACACATTTTCATTAACTATCTCCTGTCCTTTTACAGACAGATATTATTCTCCCATTCCATGGGCTTTCTCCATCCCTTCAGATGGTCAAAACCAGGCTATAACTTAGGCTCCATTCTATCAAGAAGGGTAGTCAGGACAGGGGGAGGAGCACACTGAATTTCTGGGCACCAACACCTGCCCAGCCCAGGTCATTGTTGCACTCTTGCTGCGTCTCAAAAAATTCACTCCTCATTGGTTCATGTCAGTACTGCTACTTTACTTCCTGCAACATAGAACTCACACCACAGATCATTTTTTTCTGCAAAAATTAAATTTCCTTGAGGTGCACCACATCTCCCTATCCTTCTGCATTACCCATGAAGTCCACAAGTCCGCACACAGGTTTTTGAGCAAAGATAATCCCATGCATGGGTTTGCCTTTTCCCATGGTAAAAGAAATCCACTCAGTCTTCCCCAGGCACTTCCTTATGTGTAGCATGGGGACCTTATCTCCTCCCACAGTATGGAGGGTTTTTGTTTGGGCAGGACTAGGATGGTTAGCAGATCCTCTGGTGTTAGCCAGACAAGAGACTTCTGCTAAATTTGCATCCTAATGCTTCCATGCTTCACTGCCTAAGGCTCTTAACATAGCCTTTAGCAGTCCATTATATATCTCAGTCTTTCTGGGGGCTTGTGGGTGATAGGGGATGTGATATATCCACTCAATGCTGTGTTTCTTTGTCCAAAAGATATATTTTAGGGATATTTTGGAGGGGCAGGAATAGAAAAGTAGAAACAGATTTCCTAAGAAAATGAAAAATTAAAGCAATATTAAAGAATGCTGTAGTTGTGTCATTTCAATACAAAGTCCCTGAAAATGACTCTGGGATGTAAAAATAAACTTAAAAATTTGAGGAGTAATTGATTTCTCTAAGAAAGCTAGTTTAATCATGTAATTTCCTTAGTGACAGAGGCATTAGAATTGTAATCCCTGAGGATACAGAGATGAAGGAGTGAAGCGAGCCAGCACTGAAGTTCTGGCTTGGGTTGTCACTCATAATTAAGTCTACAAGTGTCTGGTTTGATTACATGTTGAGCAATGGTTCAATCTGCTTTAAGTATTCATCCAGCAAAAGAGATTTCTCTGTACAAGATCTTTAGGAGTTGAGAACTGGCAAGTTAAACTTGTATCTTCAATCCTTTTTCTGACTACTGATTTAACTGTATATAGATAGACATCTTAAAAGTTTCAGGATACAAAACCTAGTAGGCCTCTACTATATTTTGAATTTTCCCACTCTGAGCAATATTTGTGTATGTGCATGAAAGTATGTTCATGCACATACATATTAATCTGTCTATATAGACATGTACCTTTCCCCACAATTCATTTCTCTTATGTTCCTGTTTGTATTTACATCTAACTTGTTCTTGCATGAAGAATGGGAAACACGGTCTGAAAACTCTGCCACTTTCATAATTACATTTAAATAGATCTTTAAAGCAACAGCAACCATAAAACACTCCTCTCAGTGGCTAAAAGTTCTCTGTGACAGTTGTCACATTTTCTGAATAAAATTTCAATACAGTATTATGGGAACTAGGAAACTGGGCCAATACCAAAATGGCAAATGCAACTTCGTGTCAAGGAAGGGCAGTCACCTGCAAAGAAAACACAAAGTAATGATACCATGTCGCTATGGAAGGTATCAATGAAAGATAAAAGTATTTTTATTACATACATATAATGCATATACAAATAATACTGTCAACATTAGGGTATCTTTTGGATTTCACTTTTTGGGAGGACTCGATCAGGTCTCCATGAAGAACAAGTATGAGAGTTTTTATATTCGTGGGTCATAGTTCCCAGTTTTGCAGTGGCATTTCTAGCTGATACAAGGAAATTGTGTAATATTTGACTTTTTTTTTTTTTTTTTTTTTTTTTTTTAGTGCAGAGTGGCATTTTTGTTTTAGATTGTTTTATTTGTATTTCAGCACCACATTATTAGAAAATATTTGGGTTTCTCAAGAGACAGAGCTCCAGGTACAGTAAGACTTTCCAGACACTGGATTGTCCAATCCTAAAGTTGGCAAGTGAGTATTAGGAAGATGCTTAGGAAGCTGCTGGATAATAAAGCTTTGTCTACTCAGTTTCAGCAACCTATGTTTGCTTAGCAGTAACTCACACATCTCCTCTATGTACAGTTCTTCTTACACTCTGCTGTTATACCTTTCATTTATTATGTAAAGTGATTTTGCACTTTTCATTATTTTTCTAGTTCTTTATTTACAAATTCTGTATTGCAAATCAGTACTATTCACAGTTTCATCTGTGCTTCTTAGAGGAGCTGTCAAAGCACTTGGGGACCATTGTATGATGAATTAACTTCCATGGAAATAAATATAGTTGCTTGGTGTTTATGGGCAAGATTTATATAATGGAATAACCTAAATTCTTTCTAGATGGCACTTTGAAAGAGCTTAGTTGCTTGTAGTGAAAGAAGAACTGTGTAATTTTTGCATCCAACAGCAGTTATGGTGGGAAGCTATGCAATGTGATGGCAGGAAGAAGTAGGAGTGGGGCTGCTCCACAGGGTGGGACCGGGGTCCATCTGGGGAGACCCACTGTGCAGTGCGCTGGGCACGGGGCTGGGGTCCCAGGCTGAGCCTGCTCTGGGCTCCTTGGCCTGCAAGTGGGGCTGCCCTGACAGGCTTCTTGGGGACATGTAACCCTGCCAGTGCCCTCCAGGTCCTGACACATGGTATTGTCTCAAAACCAAAGTAAATTTCTAAAAAAAAAGTGCATTTTATAACCATTAGATTTAATGCCTATCTTATTGCACCAGCAAAAGCATTATGCTTTATATGGCAATAATACTCTGAAGAAATATGTTCAAGTTCAAAGATTTGCTTGTGTTTATTCTAATCAATCTGATAGGCAAAAATGAAGCAGAAACATTAGATTATATTGGTTCCTAGAACTGCTTACAAGTGGATAGTTTTATTTACTAAATATATGGCTACCTACCATTGCAGCAATTAATTTAAATTCTCTGGGCTTGTCTAACAGCTTTGGCATTGCCATTTTCTTCCTAGAAAATACAGCATTTGATAATCTTGAAAAATATTGACTGCAGTATTTCAAAATGCATCAACCTTTCCAAAATGATTTTTTCCAGGCTGAAAATGCAAATGCTGATGACACGCTATTAGAAGGATACTTTATGCCTCACATTTATAGCTAGCTACAGTAGGGTGTAACTGTTTTAAGGATTAAGATCCCATACAAACACATTAAATGAAAATGTAAAGTGGATTTGTGGCTGTACTTATGATGGCAATTATTTCTTCCACTTATTTGCTAAAATCCAGTCAACAAATCCACCAGTCCACTTAATCTAATACTCAATTAGCAAGGCAATACATGTATTACCAAACTCTCTGTAGACAGATGTGAAAAAAGGCAAGGACAGCCTGAGCTCCAGGTTTTAGGCTCTTTGCTGACACAGGGCAAGTTCATACAATCATGGACCATGAAATATGTGACTATAGTTAACAGTCTCTTCAGGGGAGACAAGTAATTTCCATATGAAGTGACTGTTGTAAACTTAATGAGTTTCCAAATAGTTACAAGACAAGATAAAGTAATCTTATACCAGACTTAATCTTTTAAATGAGTTTTCTTGCAGATGCTTGCTTTGCTGTTCTTTCTTAATCTCTATACCAGGTAAGTACCAGGGATGGCAAGATAATTATTTTGGTGCCAAAGATCACCCAATGAAGAGTGTGTCTTTACATTGTATAGAGATGTAACATCATCATGAAAAATATCTGAGTTTCCCAGGGGCAACCCTTTTTTAATTAGAAATTTGATCCATGACTGTTTCTATTTCTTTGACATTGTTTGCACTGCATTATAGATTCTTTTCCTGATGCAGGCATCAAAATTTGATTAAATTTGAATTTCTACAAAAATATAGGTATTTTTATTTGTCACAGTTCTTATCATTCAGAAATATGGAACTTTTTCCGTTTTATGGAAATAAATTATGATTGGGCTTGCAAAGATTTTTTTGTCAGTTTTCCAGTGAGTAGCCTGCTGTGTTTTTATAGGTAAATTCTTCTTATGTTACAGTGGTAAATATGAAATACCTTTTCAGTGTCATTTTTAAACATAGGCTTTTGTAACCCTTTTTTTTTCTGGTCATTAGTCAAGGTATTCTTCACACTTTCAATTCAAGCTGAAATGTCCAAATAGCAAGGTTTGGCTATGTCTGCTGCTTCCCTTTATTCATTCTTATATCTGCCTTTTGCTTCTCTTTCAGTTCTGAGGATAGAAGGATAAGGAGCAAAATGCTGCAAACAAACTTGTTTTCTGGTTAAGAGTGATATCTGCATGAGGAAACAGTTCCTGCAATAAAATGCATGTGGTCAGACCTTTGATCTTCAGAGGAATCCCACTGTTCTCAGGGAGATTCTGTGCATGTTTAAGTCTGCCCAAGCTGCTGAACTGCAGACTGGAATGGTTTATTCTCATTTTTTCATATTTGAATACATTCACTAAATTCAGATAAATATCTGGAATTTCAGCTGTTAATCTGAGATAAATAAGGTTTCAAGTCTAGTGGGATTTGACTGTTATTGCTAATGACTGCTTTTTATTATCACATTAAAAAGGACATAATGGAACTATTTTGCCAAACAACTTTGTGTTTCCTCGGGTTGCTGTGACCCTGTGCATCATATCTGGGTGATAAAAATATTTCATTTGGTAGAGCTTTATTAAGGTTCTTAAAGGCATTGACCGGATGGAAGAACTAATTTCTGTATTTGAAAGCAACATTGTAATGGTATCATATATAAGTTCTTGTAAGATATGTTGATATATACATTTGTCTTAAAAAAATTAGCAATCAAGCTATGATGAAAAATTCTCTTTCAGTTATGATACAGAGTATCATTGATAAATATTTCCATACAGTACAAAGAAGGTAATTTCTTCTCCCTGTTTCCAGATAGGAAAGATAGAAGGCAAATGTAATGGTGTGACAACTACAGCACACATAAAACAGCAATAGTAAACAAGCCATGTTTTATGAGAGCATCGTTGCAGTGATTTAAAGGTAAAGAAGCCTTTGAGAAACTAATGATTGGTATGTGTCAAGTATTTTTACTGACTAACTATCTACAGAACACATTGTAAAGACTTAGAAATGTATTATATGATCTATAACCTCTGGAAATATTAAATATTTCATGTAAAAATCAAAAAGATAGAAGCAAATTGCCTTCAGTTTTGTGTTATAAGGGACAGAAGTAGATATGCAGGTTCATACTTTGTTGGATTTTGGGAGATGGTAAGAGACTTGATCTGACACATTCTGACTAAGAAAAATGATGACTGCATATCACAGTGTTTAGACCTCTAGACATTGTGGTGTACACATTTATGCAAGAAGCCTGCTGTTGGTTTCTGAGCTACTTTTCTGCATGATCTGTCTCCTATTATTTAATGCAATGTTGCATTTTCTCCCCTCTTTTTACAACTCCATAAAATTTCAGTAACATGGATTCTAGCTTATTCTTTATGATTCTTCTCCTCTGCTCTCGTGAGACCCCCCCTGAAATACTGCATGTAGTTCTGGTGTCCTCTACATAGGAAGGGCATGGGAAAGAGATATTCTTATAGGATCTCCACATCTCCCAGCTCCCTACTTTTGTTGGAATAGATTACCAGCTGGGCTACAACCAGTAAGCAATTAAAGAGAAGCTCCCACAGCATGACAAGTCCTCAGACACAGCAGGTATACATAAAAGAAAGGATGAGAGGAGAAGTGGAAATTTTATTGTCATTTTACAAATATTTAGGCACTTGTTCTATTCTGTAATCTAATAATAGATTTCATAAACCATAGGGAAGGCAGCTTAGCAGAAATTTTCTGAACAGGAAGTTTCACCATAAATGTCAGCATTGTTCTCTGTGCTGACAAATTAGTCTTTCTGCGAAAAGGAAAACAAATTAATGCTTCTAAAGAAATACCATTGCCATTTACTCTCCCAGTGTGCGTTAGAAAGTGTTTTCTTCATGCAAGACAGTTTCCAGTTATAAATTCAAGCCTTTCACCAAAAAATGATAGACATGTAAGTAAGTCCCTGCAGTTTTGCCAATTGAATTAGATAACTCCATTCCCATGTGCCAAAACACAACTAGATTTTTGTGTTTTAGAGTTTTACAATTTGCAGCAACAGAACATTTTTAATAGGTTTATTCATTTCCACTATAATAACAACAGCTGATCTGCCTCTGCCAAATTGGGCAGCAAGTGCCAATGTGGCAGCAGTCACATTCCAGTGAATGGACAATGAATTCTCACAGCAGTGGGTTGGCTCCATAAGTCAGAGGAGCCTTGCACAGTGGTGCAGTTTGTTATTCCCATTGTGATCTTGAAGTCTGAAGTCATTGATTGGTCCTTTACCCATCACAAACTAAAACATAAAGTAAAGAGATCCTAAAGAAAATCCCTTGTGAATCAGCACATCTGGATGCTCTGCTTCCTCACTGTTCCTCTCTTCATTTTCTTGTTGGTGCAGTTGCAGCTGGGAAAGAAAATGTAAATCTAACTGCTGCTGCTGCAAAAATTGCAGCCAAAAATATTGATTAGTGCAGCAATTGCAAAGTTGCAGCTGTCCAGAGAAATATACTTATCTATGCTCAAATCTAAGCTCTACAGCAACAACAGATGGTTTTCCCCTCATTAGGGCTGCCATATTTCAGACTATGATGTTTCAGAAGGAAATAGCTGTGATTGAGCATCTATATGCCAAGAAGTCCTGGACAAATAATAGAAGTGCTCAAAATCCTGAACAGTAAAACTTCCAGCTGGAAAAGACAAAGTGTCATGGAAAACATAGACATATGGTAGCCTTATCTCAGATGGTGACTTAAGAGCATTAGAAAGACACTGGCTATCCAGAAACAGATGGATACTACGGTAGAAGAGAGGAATGATGGGATTTTTAGAATTTGCCCCCAGATGCAAAACATAATCGATTTTAGTTGGTTTGCAATAAATATAATGTCATTCGTTTAATTGAGCATAAAGCCTGGAAGTGAGTTTGGGATGCTATTCACAGTATTTAATGCTTAATATGGAAGACATCTCTCTGTGGGAACTGACTATTTATCTGGTAGAATTTATTCCATCTGATGTTACCCATCGGAAAATTACCTGTCTAGTCACAGCTGATCCCTTTCTACTCAATATACAGGGCAAAGAAAATTTCCTTAAGATTGAGATCCAATCTATTCTAAAATAAGTGCGTGAAACAGGAGAAATTTCTCCACTCCCTTTTTAGGAGTGGCTTCTACTTGACAATTCATATAGTGCAATAATGCTAATTGTTCTCACTTAAAAGTAATCCCCCTTGTCTAGACAAATGTTTCTATTTTTGAGTGCTATGCTGTTCAGCTCAATGATCAAAGTACATAGATATGTGCCAAACATGGCTTCCAATATCAACTGTCTTTCTGGCAGCAAAGAAAAGTATTGCCACACTGAGATCATGTGCTAACCCTGTTTACTTATCGTATGAATAACATCTTGATTTCAAGAGTAGAATAGAAAAAAGACAACTGGTCCTGTTTAAACCACTGTTGTGGTTTACCCCCAGGCAGCAGCCAGGCCCCACGCAGCCACTCACACACTCCCCTACCAATGGGATGGGGGAGAGAATCAGAAGGGTAAAAGCTAGAAAAGCTCATAGGGTGAGATAAAGACAATTTAATAGAGAAAGCAAAAGCTGCACACACAAGCAAAGCAAAACAAGAAATTAATTCACTGATTTCCACAGACAGGAGGTGTTCAGCCATCTCAGGAGAGCAGGGCCCATCATATGTAACGGTTCCTTGGGAAGACAAATGCCATCACTCCAGATGTCACTCCTTCCTCCTCCCACCTTACATACTGACCATGATGTCATATGGTATGGAACATACTTTTGGTCAGTTTGGGTCACCTGTCCTGGCTGTGTCTTCTCCCAGTCTCCCATGTATT
>NW_008662088.1:0-4135 GCF_000695815.1 Acanthisitta chloris
CCACTCTGCAGTTAATACTATCCAGTAGTCATCAGGAAAACTGATTTGTATCACGTGAGATTTGTTCCAATGTGTCCTGCTTTGGGCTGGGCTGGAGTAAGAACTGCTTAGCAACAACAAATCAAGGACTTTTCAATTTCCCACACTCTGTCAGCATGGAGGTGCACAAGAAGCTGGGAGTGGGCACAGCCAGGACAGGAGACCCAAACTGCCCAAGGGAATGTTCCACACTATAAACCATCCCACTTAGTATGTAACCTGGGGACAAGTTGGTATTGAAATTCCAATAGGTGCCAATTGCTGCTTGGGGAGTGACTGAAGTTCAGTCAGGGAGTGGTGAGTAATTGTGTTGTGCATCAATTATCTTGGGTTGTCTTTCACTTTTTATTGTCTCCCTTTTCATCACTACTAGTACTACTAGGATGCTGAAAATTATTTATATCATATGCTGTTTTATTTCAATTATTAAATTGCTCTTACCTCATGCCATGGGGTTTACCTTTTTTCCCCTTGATTCTCCTCCCCATCACACTTGGGTTTGTGTGTGTGCATGTGTGTGTGTGTGTGATCCAGTGGCTGTGTTATATTTGGTTGCTGGCTGGGGTAAAACTATGACACAATGTCTATAAAGTAAAAGAAAAATACTACCTTTTCCAGTCGTGACCACTCATCTAAGACATCACTTGCAAAGTTGAAATATTCTGGCAGTTCCTTTTTACACTGGTTAATGGATTCATAATGTGAAATAATCTGAGATGTAAGAAGCATGTTGTGTCCATGGAATGATCTGCAAGGTGACCTGAGAATCCACAAAGACTGAGGAATCCATGATTTAATAAATATTCTCATGATCAGTGATTTTGTCTCAGACAGTGGGTGAAAAAAATCAGGTGTACAGCTAAGGAATCAGTCACCTGAAATGGAAGAAAATGCATTTAAAGCCAGGCAGTTATTGGATCCTGTCTAGTTTGTGCTGTTGGATAAATTAATGCAAACCAACTTGAATAAATAGGTTTTCTGCACACTTCCTCCTTTTTCCCTGTTATTTTATTTTCCCTCTTTTCTGTGCAGGTTGTTCTCACTAGAACATTTGTCCTCTACTTTGTCAGCTGACGAACGATTCTCAAACCTCATCTCTAAGATTTCACTTGCTAGTCCTTTTCTAAATATGTGTCTCAATTCCTGTAAATTTTATGTTTTTCGTTGTCTGCTTTCAGAGATAGAATGCCACTAGCTATTAAGTGTTTAGAGGACACTCTCACCTTGACTTAAAACAGTCTCTGTCATTATGCTATGCCTTAAATATGCACTAGATGGCGAGTCACACTGAATTTATGCACCAATAAAACTGATGAATCTGTGATTTATTTCCTTGTGAGTTCTATTTTCTTTGGGTGCATGGAATAGACTCAAAATAAACAGCAGATGAGCAAAGGTGAAATGCCAAAGACTTTCATTTGCTTTGTAGTTCAGCTGCAGTGTGCAACTTGGGAAAAGATACATGTTGTAAAACAAACTTGCAAGGAAAATGCCAGTACTTGTAGTTTCTCCTAGTCTTCCCTACCCAACAGGTACATGTGGAAGAGGCAGAATGGATAATACCGTAGGTATTTAGAGCCCAGCCTTGAAAGTCAAGAAAACTGGATCTTCTTTCATAGATGGAGAATCTTGTGATAAACTTGTTTTGGTGCAATCAATTCCTTAAGAAAATACCCACATGTTATATGGAAGGGAATCTTTCCCCCAATTCAATGGAGTCAGGCTGCTTTTAAATCTTTCTGTGCTGTGATATTCTCCTTATTTAATAACCAGCAGTACATACCCATCTTACAGGGATACTACACAATTACTTTCACCTTTGCATTAGGTATTGTGAGTGGAGGTGTAGTGAGAGCTTACAGTGTTCAATGCCAATAAATAACAGTAACTGCATCACTCTAAAATCTCTGTACCTGGGAGGCAAAACAGAGAAATGGAAACAGAAGGTGCTCATATTTGAGGCACATGTCAGCAGCTCTTGACCACACAATTTACAGGGTGTGAGTGGGAACAAAGCACAAGGCCCAAGAATTGTACTTATCCTGCATCCAGTGTTTCCTGCAAAATGTGACTTCTGGGTAGTTTTCCATAGCTCCCAAAGTGTAAATCACAAAATGAAAGAGCCAGGACTAGCTAACACTGATGAAGAAATGTACAAAATGTGACCTAATCTGCTGGATATCCAAAAGGAAATAGTGTACTCCAGCAGTTTCAATTTTCTGCTCAGTTCCACTAAATGCCACTCCTTTCCTCATTGCAAATCTGTCCTGGCAGGGTGGTAGTTTTCCATAGCTCCCAAAGTGTAAATCACAAAATGAAAGAGCCAGGACTAGCTAACACTGATGAAGAAATGTACAAAATGTGACCTAATCTGCTGGATATCCAAAAGGAAATAGTGTACTCCAGCAGTTTCAATTTTCTGCTCAGTTCCACTAAATGCCACTCCTTTCCTCATTGCAAATCTGTCCTGGCAGGGTGGACTGCTGTATGATTCTCCTCTCACTGCAGTTTCCATTCAGGAACAGAGGTTAGAACACCTTTTGAAAATGGTGCTTATTTCTTGGTAGGAGGTTTTCAGGAGGGATTTTAGATGACTGCTATTTGTTTCAGTGACAAAGAGGGGAAAAACCAGCTCTCTAAGCAAACAGTTTTGTCATCCTACCTGTGCACTGGGAGCCTTAGGCTGTGTTCTGAGCTTACAACACTGCCTGTTCAGATCAAACAGGGCTTGTTAGTTTAAACCTGTAATTCTGAAAGGTGCTTTTTAACTTTACTAGGATGTTACTTCAAAGGCATCTTTGGAGAAGAGCCTGTTATGACGAGAAAAAGGCAACAAAGTCAAATGGGAGACTCTTATCTTTCTGCCTTTTTCTCTCTCCTTTAGTACCTGATTGCTGAATCTGTATTTATGTGTGATCTTATCTTGCAAACAGCCTGAATACACAGCTCCCTCTGATTTCATTAGGTACCCTGTACAAGCACTAATAGAACACATCTCAAGGTGCATTACAACTCAAAGCCTTTGAGACTGATAGAAAGGAGTTCACTTGAAATCCAGCCCCACTCACACCAGGCATGAAAACAACCTAAATTGATGCAATATGCCACCCCAGATCCTTCACCCCCCAGAAATGTAGTCTACCACATCAATCACCATTAGAAAAAGTCTGCTAAGGGCATGAAGGAGCAAAGCAGCACATAAAACTTCTCAAGAAGGGAAAGTCTTCCTAAGGATGAAAATGTACATTGAGTCCCTTCAGTTTATTGAACAGATATTATAGTTGCATGAAATTGTACTACCACTGAAAACCAATGGCAAAATCTTCTGGTTTAACCCATGAAGTAGTATCTTAGTTGAACTTCAACTTGGCACTTCAGCAGAAAGGAGAGCCTCACAGACAAGACTCTCAGGAGATACAGACATTCAAATTACATATACCAAGCAACCAGAGTTTTTCCCTGACTTCAGCACTCTCTCAATCAGATCCACAATAAGTAGCTCCATAAGCACAAGAGACAAACAAACACTAGGCAGAGGAGCAGCCCTCAAATACCATCCCAGGTACCTCACTTGCTGTTTTGCCTGCAGCCATGCAGTGACAAGAACAGGCTATCTAATTACAGAAGTGCACTCTATTGACTGGTGTTTCTGCAGCCAAGTGTTTCCTCCTGTGCTCACACTCTCCCTGGGGTTCGGATTATTTACAGAAACAGTAAATTCAACTTCCCCACAGACACTTTTTTTTTCCCGAAACACTGCGAAAAATAGGAAAGTAGTTAACTATTTTAATCTTCCTGTGGAAATGTGCAGTTGGCTCCACTGGTGGTAGACTCCACTATCAACCTTATCAGCCTCTTGGTTTGGCTGATACAGCTGTAGCCATCTGAGCAGCAAAGCCTGCTGTTTAGTGCTCCTTTGCTTCTTTCTTTCTCAGTATCTGGATAAAGGCAGGACAAGATGAAGACACATCAGTTTTTCCTTCTGCTATTATTGTTTCTCATAGGTTTCCCATCAACAGGCAGCATAAGCCCAAACGAAGCAAAGCTAAAGAAAGACAAACTCCCCAAAATTAAGAAGGAGAACAATGTCCTCCTG
>NW_008662088.1:4148-50875 GCF_000695815.1 Acanthisitta chloris
AGCACTGAAGGAAACCAAGTACCTGCTGGTAGAGTTTTGTGAGTATCAATTTCCACTGCCTCTTACCCTGATGGCTCTGCAGAGCATGACTGATGCTGGGGCACTCAAGTATGCTTGTTCTATCATTGCTTCGTCCCCCAGTAGTCCTTGTTTGTTTTGTTTTTCTCCATGTATCTATTTCTGACCAAAACTACAATAATTTATTCCTTTTTGGGGTGGTTAAATACCAGTCTGCTACATAAGACAGTGCTGAGTTGGCATTCTTTGCTTCCACTGTGTAATTTTGCAAATATATGTTTCACAGCAGTGATGGGTGAAACACATTTAAGAAACAAACAAACAAAAAATAATCAGAGAGCATTTTTCTCCCTCTTACATTTTCATCATCACTTTGTATGATGGTTTTGCTGGATTTCATCTCTCCTCTGGGAGTCTTTGGGCTGTAGGGAATGTTTTTTACAACGTTTTGATGTCTGTAATTGCATTATATTGGACTATTTCTCTGACAGTAGCAGTTGATTAGATGGAAGCAGGTTTGTGGTCCTTCTATTAGGTTCATGTGCATTCCTCATGGAGGGGGAAACTAGTGGGGCTTTTGAGTAATTAACCTTGTTAGAAGGTCTGGCCATCAAGTAAACCACAAAAGCAGAAGCCAAAATGTGTATTCTCATGATGTTACCCACCTAAAAGTTCAGATGCTGCATAATTTCCCATGCCACAAACATGGAACTGTATTTCCCAGCAGCTTGCTGGTAGCAGAAACCCTTTGATCTGCATAAGAGAGTGAAAGCTTTGTCTTGGTTGCTTGGGCTTGACCTTGCTTTGCTGTGCCACACTCACTGAGCTCAGTGCAAACATCCACTCTAGCCTTAAATTACACAAACACCTTGCAAACCAGCAGTGCTTTGGTGTCAGAGACAGGCACAAGCTGAAACCTCCAATCTGTTCCCAATTTGGAAGGGATATTTGAAAGTAAGGCAACATCCTAACTTTTCAGAAGTGCATCTAATTTGTTCTTTTGCCACACTACCAAACCTGGATGATGATGATGACAACGATAATAAAAATAGTAAGTAGTAGCAGTATAGGTGAATCTGGAATGAAAACACTTGCATTTTTCCAAGAACAAAACTTAAAATACACTAACAGATTAACAAAACTAAATATATGTTTAGATCATACCAAGAATGTCCTTAATCCTGAAACAATGTTATGAAACTTTCAATATTTTTAAACTTTCAGAATAATCACTTTAGAAAATTATTTCAAATGCAATGTTTAAAAGTTTTAGACACTTTTGAAAGTGTTGAAATTTAGAACAATTTTATTTATTAGTCGTGGAGGCTCTAAAGCTCTTTGCCAAGTTCAGTCTGCAGTTATGAACTGTTTTATCTCTCTGAAATTGCATCATTTGGTGAAAAAATGATTTATCAGAAAAATCTTAGCCATTCTCTATCCTCAGCATTGTAAGAGCTGATACAAAGCACAGAATATAAATGTCCATGTCAGAGAAGAGTTTGTAGCCAAACCTTGTTAGTACTGGCAGGGATTATCAACAATGAGATATTGCAACACACTTCAGGATTGCAACCTAATACAAATGGAAAGCAGACATGTGAAAAAACTCAGGAAGGGACAGGAGATGAAGGAAGAATTGGTCAGAGTACACTAGCCCAGGGACTTGGGCAGTCGAAGGATGTGGAGATCTAAACTAGGCTTTCTTCCCCCTACTTCAGAGCAGAGTCTTGGACCTAACTGATATTCCACCACCCTCACAACAGGCTTCTTCAGAAGAGAAGGACAAACACACTCTTCCATTCCCCACTGCATCTTCCAAACATTGTCAGAGCTGAACCACCACTCCCCAGCACATCTTGCTGCAGTGATCCTCACTGCTTTCTGCTTTGGATTAAAGGCCAACGTGTATCTGAAGGGTTTACTGAAAACTCATGGATTGCCTTTTCCCCACAAACCCTAAAAGCATCTACAGTCCCTGGAAAGAATTATGGAATCACTCACAAGAGTGATGAGCTCCACAGCCTAGATACATTATCTGGAAATCCCTGGGCTTGGTGTCTATAGCTCCTTTGGAGACCTGCCACTAAACAGTCTCTGGGCACTGAAAAACTGTCCCACAGTAAGGCACTGCCCCAGGATGTAGGAAACCTGATTCCACAAGCTGGATGAGCTGATTCCTTTGCTGTAATCGCTTCAGTGTCACAGAGCAGAGAGTAAAGATGGGACACACATGTGCACCTTCACGGAGAAGCCATAAAACCCTAATATTTCATGTCCTACTCCTTAAAACAGGCTACCTAAACAAACAACCTGTGTGAACATGGAACTATTAAGGAAACTTGACAACGTGAGAGAAAGGAACATTGCCCAAATCACTCAGGAAATCTGTGGGGCCGCCAGGAATTAGCTTCAGAAATTCAGAATGAATGCAGGGCCAGAAACCTCTCTCTTCTTGACTCATTCTCAGTCACAGAGATGTAGTCAGAGAATAGCAAGGAATCCCAGGCTTCCCAGAAGGTGAGATTTGTTCTGGTGCTGTGCAAACACAGGGGCAAGTATGAGCTCCAAACTTTGATTCAACACTCTGCCTTAGACCTGTCTGTTAGGAGAAAACCCCAACACTTTCCCTGTTGCATAACATTATTTACTTACCAGTCCCACAATATTTATCAGGTGAGGCCTGCTTTGATGTCTTCTGCCCAGCGACCCCCAAGTCCTCCTAATGCCTGTCAGTTCCACCCTCACAGTGTCCCAGGTCTGCCTTCCTTCAGGCAAGGTTTACTATAAATAACATGCTGACTTTCTGCCAAGCAGTGTATGGGTACCCTCTGGAGCTGGACAAAGTACACAGGGCAAATACCCAGTGTGGAAACAAAGTATTGACCCAGAAATCCAGCACTCTTCTGCCCTCTGAAGGGGCAGCATAGAGGGTGAGGAAGGCCACAGGAATAGAGGTTCTAGTGTCTCTGGGCTTTGGGAAGGCACAGAGAACATCATCTGAAAACAATGTAAGTATCACAAAGCAATGTGCCTACTGGATGCAAGTCCTGCTGCCTGCCCAGCTGAGGGATGTGCCCTGTGTGTGCCAGGAGCACATAATCTCAGCACTCAGCTGAAGGTGCTCTCCTGCTGCAGTCTGTGGCATGTCCCAAGCCATGCTAAACTGGTCTAAATTTCATACAAATGCCTATGAGTGCAGGGAATACAGAGCACTCGTCACCAGCAGAAGGTAGAGCTAAGATCAGTGTTGCTTGCATCAGAGTTTCACTCTTTATGCTATGCATTGGCTGTATATATGTCCCTCTGTTGACTTTCACTGCAGAAACTCACAAACAAATAAACACCAAAAAAAATCCCAAGCACTCTAACAAATATGCTTATCACAGGGAGAAAAAAACTTGGTACACTGCAAACACAAACACCAAAAGCTTTGCCTGCAGAGCATATGCTAATGCCATTTATCAGAAGAACTCAGGAAAAGGCCCAGACCCCAGGGAATATTTGACTTCACAGATCTGAGAGTGCCTGCTCCTGTCCTCTCCAATGAAAAGTTTTTGACTCCTGGATAAACATGGGACTAACCTAAGGGCAAGCACACAAGTGGTGCAGACCTTGTACTGCTGCTTTGTGTGCTAAGTGTGCTCCCATTTATAAAAATGTAATGTTTGCCTTTTCTAGCAGAACATTTGTACATCCAGTGAGGCACCAGGTCAGCCACAGGATTCCTGCAACCTCTGACAGACAATCTATGCTGGGGTAATGACATTTAATTGGCAAGATGAGGGTTACTCTTAAAGACAAACATCTCCTTTTCAAGGCCCAAAAGCTCAGGTTGAGGTTAATGAAAAAAACCTCAAGAAATTGCTGCCTAAGTGTATATACATATTAATTCATGAGATATATATTAATTCATGGTATATGTATATTAATTAATGAGATATATATATTAATCCATGGTATATATTAATTCATAAAAAGGGAGATTTCTAGAAGGGGGGGGACATGACTGATCTTACATCAATTATATAACTCCGATGATCAGCTCACTTTATGGAGCCAACATCCAAAGCAAACTCACTCTGGTGGTAAGAACTGAGTTCAGCAATGAACTGTGGCCTCCTCACCACAAAAGGTGAACACAAACATTTCAAACCCACCCAGAAGTTATTTGTTACAACTAAGGTTCCTACAGGAACACAGTGCAGTGTGAGAGATAGTGGAATGTGGATGCCTCATTCCCGGAGGCTTCATCAGAAATCTGTGCCAGTCTTTTAGGAGTAAACCTTCTGAAAAGACTCACTTCACTTGTTGCAAACTATGTGTACAAAAACCTGCAGGACGGTGGAAACACATCTGGACAGGTCCAAGAGTCCCCAGGTGATGTTCCAGTTGCTTGCTGCAGATTTACTGACTAGCATGAGTCCCTCATGTAGGTGTCACTTGCACATGCTTATTTTAATTAATGCTTTGAATAAGGATCCAAATTTAGAATAATCCTTGATGTTTGCATAGCAGAAGATCTCAAATGAGCAGCAAACATCAGTTAAAAAGTAGTGAGGTCTGCACAAGAGGCTATAGCTGTATCTCACTGTAGAAGAGAATGGGAGAATTCAAGGTCACACAAGAAAGTTTGCAACTGCAGCAAGACTAACATCCTTCCACTCCAATACGTTAAACATGAATCTATCCTTCACCTCAAGACTCTTCTAAAGAGAAAATATCTGTAGTGCAACTGTAAAAGCAGCCTACACAGAAGATGAGAAGTGGGACTGCTAAAATGACTTTGTGACCATGTGAGAAACTAACAGCTAGGAAATCAGTATCTACTATGACAAGAGGCACATTCACAATGACTGCAGCAGTCCTTAGACCATCAATATAGAGAGCAGAGTGAGATTGGAGGCCACCAGCAATTAGCTAAAGGAAAAGGAACTCATTGTACTTCCATGTATACTCACTTCAAGAACGATTTAGGATCATTAAACACATTTATATATCAGCAAATTTTTATCTGTCCACATTTCAATATATTTTAGCTCAGTAAACTGCAGTATGAAAAGGAAGTAGCAACTTACTCAGGTTATTGATGTACTGAAGAGAAAATCTCTCTCAAAATACAAGATTTCTGGTTCTCTTCCCACTTTTCATTTTTGAACTCTTAATTTATCCTTGTTTTTATTTACAACACAACTAAAACTACTGGTACAGAATTGTTAATATGATGATTCCTGACCTGGCAGCCTTTGAAGGGCCTTTTCCTTCTGCAGCTATGGCACACCAAACTGGGTGTCCCACCACCCACACCTGCCTTGCCTGGTGACTTTGCCACCAACTCTGTTACCTCTCATGTGTTTCTGCCCTTGTACTCTGCTGATGCTCAGCTCTCCTCGAGTCTGGAGCCTGTGATGTCATGTTTGCTTCAGCAGCTGCATCCTCACCCCAATGCCTGAAGCGATCACTGTCAATAAAAATCTAAACCAGAGGAAGCGAAACAAAACTCAAGAAAAGGCTCCAAATAAAAGGAGTGATGATTTCCTGCAACACTCAAGTGACTTGAAAAATAAAGCACCTGGGAGGGAAACAGAGAATGAGTGGAATGAAAAGGAATTGATGGAAAGCTGAAGAGGAGTCTAATCACTCAGGAAAGCAGGGGAAAGGTGCATGATGGATGTTCCCACCTGGTTTCTGGGTAGTCAAGGAAACAGTTTTTATCTGTCTGAAGAAGCCTGTTCACTGAACTTGTGTCTTGCAGTTATCAGGTTAATGGTGCTTGGATTTCTCCTGGTTTCTGACTGCAGTGATTACTTTTTCCAGGATGGAGTTACACTTTTCCCAGCTCCAGCCAGGAGCTACTAACCACCAACTCTCATTGTCTAAGTTACTTACGTGACTACCTGCAGCTCTGCCTACTTAGATCATTTGTGATGAGAGCTCATTCTTAGAGTATCTGTTTGGAATTGAAGTATTACAGAGAAAAATGGATCCTAAACCCCCACAGACAATCTATATAAATGTCTAGTGTCCATAAAGCTTAATACTCCCCGTATACTTGTGAAGCTTCAGCTTCTGTGGCTGGATTCACCGAAAATTTTTCTGTCCCTTCTAATTTCACTGTGTGAAAAGCATTTAAGCTTTCAAATTCCCAGCTGTGATAAAACCATTGTGCAACCTTAGGTTAGTAGGGAAAAAGTTGCTATACTGAAATTGCCTCTGGTGTAAAACATTGACTTGGAACTAGCTAGAAGGTGCTGCATCCTGATTCCTGTGGCTTCTTGCTCCTTATTCCAACTGCTCTCTGTCCAGAGCCAAGTACCCTTCCCCTTGGACAGCCCAGGAACTGTGCTGGGCTAGCCCTGCCACCTGCAGTCACTGTGGAGCAGCAATCTTAAATTGCATAGCAAATACTCCATGTTTTATTTAAAAGGCCACCTATCTTTGCAATAATTTTAAACAAAAATATTTCATAAAGGCTCAACACACAATGTCCTTAGAAGCAGCAGTATTTTTATAGGGTAGACATGCAATTTCTTACACTGACAAGTCAGAACTTCTATCATGATTTTCTGTAGTTAGCTCTAGAGCATATCAAGCTACAACTGGACATATGATTCCATTTTTTATTTATTTTTTTGTGCTAGGAGATAACACATAACAACCTTGTTGAGGAAAAGGTTCATAAGACCATTTCTATAAACTGGAAAAAGGAAATTAAAGTTAGGATAAAATCTCTTTGAAAAATCAAAATGTATGTGTTTGATGAAAAAGTAATTTTATGGGCAATTAGAACACAATTTGCTTTGGACTGTTGTCTCAAGTCTCATTTTCTTCATTTAGAGAAGTACCTTCTATTTATCACTATGGCATCTGAGTGTCCCCTGGACAGATACTAAGTCTTGTTCTACAAACAAGACTCCCCTTTGGCATGTTAGCAGCTGGAGCAGCTGTTCCAGTGCAGGGGGTTCTGTGAGCCTCTGCCAAGTCAGGTTTACAAGTGACAGAATTCAGAAGGACCTATCATGTTCATATCTTAAGAAAATGACATTATTTAATGCTAATCTTCACACTCCTTGCTGTAACAGTTAGGTGGAAAAAATGATTGATGGCTGGGATTCAGAGCAAGGATAATGATGAATAATGCAAGAAGAGTAACTCAGCACTGAGTTAGATTAGTGGTTTTATCTTTCATTTACTAGGACTCATACAGAAATGTCCATTTACTATTTGGTTACAATTACATTGAGCAATGTCTTCACCAGGTAGGCTGCAGAGAACTGCATTTGTAATTTTGTGAAAGAACAAAATACAGTTGTCTTGTTAGATTTATGCTTTGGAGCATTTTGTGTATGCTTGTGCAAGTATATCTCTGAATGTATGTATACACAGACACACACATATAAACACATGAACAAACACATGTATGAAACCAAGATTAGCTGAATGTTTTTCATCTCTTCCTATTTGCAAAGATACTGAAGAAACTAAAAATTCTCTGTGCAGAATCCAAAGAAAAAGGTTTTGCTCTACAATAGAAGAAATTTAACAAGATAGGGTATCTCAATTTTAATCAAAAAAAAGTCAAATTAATTTTCATTTCAACCCAAGTTGCAAAACTGTAAAGCTCCAGACCTTTACCTCTTCTTTCACTTTGAATATAGAGCAGCCAAGGTGTGACTAGTTTCTTTCTCTTGTCCTTTTTTCATGTTAATATAATTTACAGCTTCAGGGCCAAGACTAGGATGGCCCTTCTTCCACTAACCACAGAGCTGCCACTTGAGCTAGAGAGGGGCTGGCACACAGCACAACAGGCAGAAATACATTGCCAGTCTCTAAAAGACCAAACTCTGTTCCTCTCTTGAGCAGCCAAGGTGTGACTAGTTTCTTTCTCTTGTCCTTTTTTCATGTTAATATAATTTACAGCTTCAGGGCCAAGACTAGGATGGCCCTTCTTCCACTAACCACAGAGCTGCCACTTGAGCTAGAGAGGGGCTGGCACACAGCACAACAGGCAGAAATACATTGCCAGTCTCTAAAAGACCAAACTCTGTTCCTCTCTTCTCTTATTTCTGCATTACAAAGGTTTGCCTCAGTGAAGGGCTTACAAAAATGGGATCTTATCAAAAAGTCCTAATGTGAGTAATATCTAACTCTACCCTTGACCTTCGTTTAACTCATACCCACCACAGTCAGTGTTTAATTGTATAATTCCTTGTCTTATCTTCCCAGCAGAAGACTATTAAAATATTACTAGTTGTTCACTGTGGCTGGTCTAAGGACATATGGAACGGTGAACAGCCAGCAGCAATAAAAAGAAATAAATATAATTTCTCATGTATTTCTGAGTCATAAAATACCTTATTTAAATTCTCCAGCTACTGCTTGACACAACAACCTCCACTAGAAAGCTTCACATTGTGGTTTATGTAACCCACTTGCTTTTGGTTGGTCTTTTGCAGATGTTTCTTTATCTCGAGCATCTCAGACTGTGTCTGAAGAATTTTCTGAGGCTGCACGACAGTTTAAAAAAGAAGCTCCAAGAATCCAGTTTGGCAAAATTGATGTGACACACCAACATGATTTGAGAAAAGAATTTAATATTCAAGTGTTTCCTACTGTGAAATTTTTTGTGAATGGCAGCAGGGAAGATCCCATAGACTGCAAAGGTAAACTGTCTTATGCATTGATAAGATAAGGATATGTAATGACAGGACGTACCTACCTATTATGCTGCTGAGAAGAAAAATATAGTTGCTCAGGTAAAGAGTATGCAAGGTAGCAATCTAGTTTTGCCCACAGTTTTAAAAAGACAATTACCTCTGTACCAGTACAAGAACTTGAATATGAATTAATATTTCAAGAGCATAACTGAACTCTGTGTTAAATTCACACAGCCAAATTAATTGCTGGTGTAATTCCACTCAGTAGAGAATCACTCCAACAAGACAACTTACTCGTGTTTACTAGAGTAAACATTTATGAGTTGTGCTGAACAAGCATTTGGCCCCAAACCTGCTCCATTTGCCCTGGTCCACTGCAATTCCCATGGGTAATGTGCCTACAGAAATAGGCTGGAGCAACACTTTGCCTCTAGCAATGAATTGTGAATTCACTAGGTTCCTTAATACACAGATGCAACTCCTAAGCTAAGGAAAATAATTTTGCAACGTAGCCATCAGAGGGAGCTCATATGTGGCTCAGAAAAAAACATGGAATAATTTGAAGTCTTTTATGGAAAGTTATTGAGCAAAGTAGGATGGACTTGAGCAATCCCAGAAATCCAGGCCTTATTGGAGATTTTCATTCATTTATGATAGATATATACAAGCAAGGTTTTCCTTCCTTAAAACAATGAACTTTTACAGAGATGACAAAAATTGCATGACTTGGCCAAGCATCTGTTAGTGTACTCTGAGCACATACAGGTGAGTCACAAGTTTAATACAACTAACCAAAAAAAGGAACTTAAAGTTTGCCTCTCAAGCCTGTACACAACCAAGTGCTAAGATATCTTTAGCTGCTGAGCCCCCTGTGGCTGCTGCTGCTGCAAGCTGATCTTGAGTATTTTTAGTAACTTGCTCCTCCTTGCTATTGAATTTCTTACCAAGTTCCCACCATCTAGACTTGTGCAAACAGCAGTTTCTGCACAAATGCCACTGAAGGCGTGATGTGCCATACTGAACTTTTATTAGAGATGCTGACACCTGAAAGCAAAAGCCCTTACCGTCAGTCTCTGGCTAAATCTATGGCATTGACAAGAAAACCTCTTTTAAACTGGCAAAATTGACAGATTTGCTTGTGTGAAGCAGCAAATACAGAGGTTCATACCAACATGCACACAGTCACCCTTCAGCAGGGAGCCACTGTTTCAGACAACTCACCGGCAAGATGCAAGAATTAGGGAACTGGCTGCTGCTCTGGGCTTTGTCCAAGAGAGCTGGCAACAACCATTTAGACCACATGTAGTACCAGGAATGACAAATTACATTTTGTTGAC
Organism: Acanthisitta chloris; assembly: GCF_000695815.1. Taxonomy (NCBI): domain Eukaryota; kingdom Metazoa; phylum Chordata; class Aves; order Passeriformes; family Acanthisittidae; genus Acanthisitta; species Acanthisitta chloris. The sequence goes on from NW_008662088.1 coordinate 14,158, forward strand.
TGGTAAATGCTTATGATGTGACTGGTAAGTGCAACAAAGTAAAATCTCACCCACCACCTATGACTTTTAACCCACTGAGAATTGGCAACTGAGTAAGTGTAGCATTTACCCAGTGACTTTTCATACAGGGCTTGGTACTTACTTCATACCACAAAAGAAATTTCAGATCTTGCTTAAATCAAGAAATGAATTCACATGTTTTATGGAAGATGGAATTTTTGAATGGTTGCCCTGGCAATGGACATAACATGAAAGCTAAATTCTAGGCTTTGTAAAATCAATTAAAACTGCAAGGCCAGACTTTGGCCAGCAGAAACAAGCTACACAGGCAGTTTGAAGCAACCCAATAGAAAGATGAACCACATGAAAAATACACTAAGGGGCTATATCACTGACATAAGCTGCAAAACCTCAATTCTGCATTTAGACAGCAGAAATCCAGCACTATATGGCCACTAGATACTGCTCTGTGCTTTGTTCTGCAGCCCATACACTCCAGAGCAGATGTCTGCCTGCTTCACCTTAAAAAAACAGTATTTTAAACAGTTGCAGTGCTGCCTACTGCCAAATTGATGGCAGTAAAATGGTCTGACTCAATTTTGATCTTGTCATACTGCTAAAATGCATAGTACCAGGACTTGCATCTTTGATAATCCACTTGTACTGTACATCTTGACTCTAGCACTTCACAGCACGCAGACTTGTTCTTTTTCATGTATGAGTTTCATTAACCCTTTGCTGGACTCTTGCTCTGGCCCAGCAAGGCTGTCTGTCATACTAACACAGATGAAAGGGCTACTTCACAGCTGAGAATTGAGCCTCAATTTCTTGGCTCAATTTCTCTGGAAACATAATCGCTTGAAAACGTATTTTTTAAAGAAACTCAAGATTCCTAAAACTCCTGAAAGCTTGAAGAGAATTTACCAAAGAAACAGACTGCCTGTAGTCTCAGCAAAACTGGCAGTAGTAATTTGGAACCCAAAAGATGGAACAATCCAGAATTAAAGAACAAGTTTGACACTTCAGTTTTGTTTCTAATGTCTAAACTGAAGAGATGCTGCAGCACCACAGAGAAATTTTAACATGTCTCTGTGCCTATCAAATCCCTTCTGCAGCACCAAAGGAACAATTCTGGCACCTAATTTAATTGAACAAACAGTTCAATAAAATCTGCAGTTGGTTTGAAGTCATTTTGGATTAAACCTCAGGTCGATAGTGCTTTATAGCTTACTGTGATTTTGGGACACATGAAATCTTGCAGGACAGGTTTTCTACTTGTCTGAATTTCCTCATCTCTATTCTCTGTATGTGATTACATATTTAATTGGACTTACAGCCATTTGCAGAAGTCCCAGAAAACACACTAGTGATCCACCACTGATCTTCTAGTGTCAGCAATAGTTTAAATGGTGACTAGAATCTGAGGTTGAATTTAGATGTCCCAAGCCCACTCAAAATCAGTTTTGACCTCAGTCCTAAGGAGCCCCAGTCCATCTGTATTCAGCATCCCTCTGCACTTTCACTGCTTCTATCCTGATTGCACAGAAATTTCTGTCATTCATTTTGATGGTTATTTTAACTCTCTTTTCCTTCCACAGGAGTCAGGCAAGCCTCAGCCTTTATAACATGGGTGAAAAGAAGAATAGGACCTTGCACTGTTTTAATCAACTCTACTGATCAGGCTGAAGCCATCATAAGAGCTGATGATTTGGCAGTGATCGGCTTCTTTAGGGTAATTCACAGGAAAATTCAAAAGGCTGTTTTCTGTTCCAGCTTTGGGATATACTGTTTACTATCACCACAGGTCCAAATGATCTAGAAGTCAACTGAAAAACTCGGACCCTCAGTTTTATCTGATTTTTAAACTTTATTTAATTGGTTTTATCTACTTTTGCACACTTCTAGACAAGAAGCCCAAGCAGAGATAAGAAACTCTCACACCAGAGCACATTTCCTTTATCAGTGCATAATGCTACAGCAGTGTTTGCATACCCCTGGCTAGTCACAGCAGACCTTCCTGTATCCTCAGAGAAAAGTGCTTCTGCCAAACCATCCCAAATTTGGTGGCTGGTGGGAAGTGAGCAGAACTATAGACCTACTTATCCTTACTTCATCCTCTGCTTTAGAGAGACATAACCCATAGTTGGTGTGAGTTACATTGCTACTGGAGTCTCCAAATACAAAAATTTGTAATCACTGCCCAGAGCTGTTACCTAATCACCACAATCCTGTTCAAACTTGGTGTAAAATCATAGATAGGAATAGCTGGAGGCTGTTCAGATGAAGGCAAGTTTCCTTCCTGCTTGAGTCCATGAAAAAAAAAAAAGGCAGTAAATATTACCTAATATACTGCAGTGCTTTTTCTTCATCTTTCCAGCTGATGATTTAAACAACTTGATTCAGACTTAGGGGGACAGAGTACAGTTTCATGAATATCATGCTAACTGTGGGTTTTAGCTCCTGCCAGTTGCCAAATCTACATGGATAGGAAGTCATAAAATATTGCCACTATATATCACTCAACACATGTATTTCTTTCTCAGGCAAATTCTACCAGTTTCCAGGGCAGAGCCCCAGATTTGGAGCTGAATGATAGAGAACAATAGTCAATAGGCATGCTGTCAAAAGTCAGTAAAACAGGAATATTTTTTCCCCTGCTTTTTCAATGTGCCCTTGAAATCTTTACTATTTGAAACATCCAATCAAGGATTTTTTTCTGACTTAAAGAGACTTTTATTCTGGCATCTCTCTACCCAGTTAAAAGCACAGTGTCTGCACTCATACCTGAACTGATAATGTCCCAAATGTGCTGGCTGCAGTAGACAGTCCAAGTTTTATGGACATGGAAAACAGGATTCATTACCAAAACACCCCATAGTAACAAAGCTGGTGAACACATACAGCATAATAGGACACACTGTGAAAATGCTCAGAGTGCCCAGAATTCTGCTTTGCAGCAATCTGCTTGCAGCCATTTAGGGAGGAAACCTGGGCCAGATTGAGTATCACAGTGATGCTGGAGAGTTCCCTGAACCATGCTGATAGCAGATACTGCCTGCAGATGTGTTTGACTGGACACTGATTTCACTCGGGGGCTGAAATGACAATAGATGAGCATGAGCTAGGGCATGTCAGAAATTTAAGGTGTGGAAGCCAACAAAATAGTGTCCAGGCAAATGAAGAGCTGTATTTGGCATTCTATTAGTCACAGATTGCTCACAAATGTGAGTGCCAGGATGTGTTGGAAGGTCTCAGCATATAAATTACTATTCATCTAGCATGAAATAATTGTCTGATTAAATCAAATCTGGAAATGTTAGCGTAGAAAACACATAATCACTGAATGATTATATGGGTGCTTTTATTGAAGAGCTCTGGGAGTCGGGGTACAGACCCAAATCTGACTCCAACATGGATCAGAGATGGATACATTTTATACTCTTCTCTTACATAACCATAGGTTAATCATTACATTACTATTATTCTATTGATTTCACCCAAGCATGGATCCCAGTTGCTTTTGATTATTGTTACACTCTTCCTTAGGCATAACTTCAAGTGTCCTTTGATCGTTGTTATGGTCCCCCCAAACATAGTTTCAAAATCTTATAATAATAATCTATTAATCAAGCAGGTATGTGCAGATAGATATGCAAGTACATACAAGTTCGTGTTGCTCTACTAAACATAATATCCATCTTTGTCACTAAGGTCTACCTTGACTACCACACTTCCAAACATTTTACTCTATGCTATGAGAAGTGCTGTTGCCTTTCATCATGCTTATATACTATTAGTTTGAGGGTGGACAGCACAGTGACTATTTGACAGATGTAGGAGTCAAGGTCCCTGCCTTGAAGAGCACTCAGTCAAAGCCCCAAACACATCAGTCAGGTCTTCTTGCAAGCAGAGAACCCTCCTCTCTAATCCATCACAACCTGCTGGCTGTGCAGGGGCTGTGGCAGGGGAGCAGCTGGTGGCATGATCCCTCCCCATATGCAGAAGGCTTTGCAGAGTGTGGAGGTGCCAGGGGAGTGAGGGTGGATGAGATTAGTACAGGAAGGACATAGGGGACCACACACCATCCATACTGACTCAGGCCAGATGACATTAGCTGGAAAGGTGAATGCACTAGCAGTGTCACAGCACTCCTAGGATCTCCCCTACTGTGAAGACCTCCCCTAGGAGGTAATCATGACAAGCTATACCCACTTTACAATTATATTCTCCTCTCTACCTCACAAGCCTTTAGGGACCTGCCTCACCTGTAGCTCTCACTCCTACCCGTCTCAGCAGGATGCAGGACACAGTCTTAATAAATACTCTTTCTTGGTCTAGGAACTTCACAATGAGAGTGTGGAGGTTTTCTGTGAGACAGCAAGAGATGTGCCACAGATGCCTTTTGGGATGACATCCAGTGAGGACGTCTGTGCTAACTACAGCATCCAAAAGAACAGTCTTGTTGTGTTTAAGAAGGTAGGAGTACAAATGCCTAGCAGGCAAGGTGCCTTAGCAGCTTTGGGCTATGGAAAGGCAGTTTGGGATTTTTTTTCACATTAAATAAGTTCCTAGTTGAAATTCAAACAGCTTAATAGAAAAATAATCCATCTACTGACAAGAGAGACAAGTAGGAGGCAAACAGCAACCTTTGGACAACAGGTATTTTCAATCTGGCTGCCTACATTCAGGCTCCTAATTTATACATAAAGATCTGCATACATCAGCTTTATTTTCTAACCTGACTTTTAATCAACATGCTGCCAGGTTCAGTGAGATTTGCAGATGTTCACTTCTTTTCCTCTGTGTTGCTTTTGGCCAGGAATTTTCTTCCAGTCCACAACACAAGTGGCCAACAACAAAAACCAAAACTAAACAGAAGTAGCACCAATATTTAGGCTAGGAAGTAGTCAGACCAAGAATTTCCTGAGCAAGCATATGTTGAAGAAACTGTGTACAGATGTAGAAAAGATCTTTCAGTATGTTAAGACTACTGAACAAATGAAAACTGTCAGTTGTACCTTGAATTTTAGCTATAATCTCATTCTGTAATCTAGTTGTGATGTTTATTTGACAAGCGATGGAATTTCAGTAACTGAGGATCATAAAACTCTTACCTCTAAAGACTGTCATTTTGCTTCTGAAGTTGCTAAGGCCACAACCTCACAAACCTCACTATTTGTCCAGGGAAAACCTGTGCATAATGAAGTGCTTGAAGATGGCAGACAGAACAAAGAGGATCTAACCAGGTTAATCAAAACCTTTACCTTGGATTTGGTCACTGAATACAATATTGAGGTATGTGTATTTCACTGGATTAGCCAAGGCCACAGGAGAAAGACAGGAACCCATGCAGAGAGAGACCTAGGGAGCTACTCTGCTCCTTCGTGACTGAGAATTCTGTCTTGTTTGACAAGTCTAGCCCTAAACACATACAGAAACAGCAGCAGAACCCAACACAAAGCTCTTGGTCTAACCCAGGCCAAATAATGCTTTCCTCTGACATTGTTTCTCAGAGGAGACAAGGAGTGGTAGGTCAAACAGTGAACTTGTCTAAGCATGCAAACACCTCCCTGCTGTGGAGCCAACACAAAGGCCTAGGTTGCTTCTGCTGCAACTAAATGGGGTGAGAGGTTGGAAGGTCTGTCCCTAATGCTGGTTCCAACCATTCTATTCCAATGCAGCAACAGGGTGCTCTGGGCCAAGACAAGGATGAAAGAAACCAGCCATAAGTATTGCTAGTGCAGGTAGGAATGGCAAGACATGGAAATACCTGCTTGCCTGGGGGATACCACATTGCCTCTGATCATGGGGTGGTGTGAGATATAGGGCAGCTCTGGACAGGGAAGGAGACATAAGGTGCTGATGCCACCTAGAAGTGACAGAAGTGCCCAGCCAGGTCTGACTCCTGCAGCTGGACCTCCCTGGGTAACATTGTCTTTTACTTTCACCATTAATTCTTCAGTCTGTGTTATACAGGAGGTCAGACTAGAAGATCACAGTCCCTTCTGACTAAAAACCTATGAATAATGATGAAGGGTTTTTTCTTGGAACAGAAAAAACACTCAGCAGCTGCTGATTCTTCTCTTTATCTTCTTTAAAACAATGAAAAAAAAAATCCAACGGTTATGGAAATGATCGGGAACTGAGTCTTAAAAAGTGAAATTTGCAATAGCAGAACCGAGTGATACTGATACGCTGAGCCTCTGATTCACTGTTCTGCTTACAAAGAGTGGAACAGATGTTGAGTCTTTTGTTTCCCAGACATCTGTGAAGATTTTTGATGTCCCTGTCGAAAATCACATCCTGCTGTTCACCCCAACAAACTCAGAGACATTCAATGCGATTTATGAAAACTACAAGTCTGCCGCTGCGGAATTCAGAGGAAAGGTTTGTAATGCTGAATCCTGCTTTGCAGATATGGATGCCAAAAGACCAGTGAAAAAGCACTCACCAACAGTACTGGTAAAAGTACACTGCTGTCAGTCCCTCTTCTAAGTCTACCTAACCATTTAAAGATGCTTTCAGAAACTATTATTTGAATTTGTTAAGGACAAGCTGAAAAACAAACTTTACTTGCAAATGATTCTTTAAAACACAAAGATCACACAAAGGAACACTAATTCCAGCTGTTCCCAATTAACCTGCTTCTGAAATTGCAAATATGAATTTCTTGGAGTAACTTGCAACCAAAGGTAACTTTAGCAAGGTTCTGGCAATTTCTAGCACTACCAGCAAATGCCATGAGGATCTCAGAGCACTGTCTGAACAGAGAGCTGGAACCAGCTACAAAACCTGAGGAATATTGCAAGGTATCTGCATAGCTTTGCTTGCAGCACATGTATACAGACAGTCAGAGGCTGTCACGCACACAGATATCTCAGTTTTCCATTGTCCTTCACTATGGTGCTATTCCTGGTCCAAGCCCATAAGACACTGAAGAATGGTAAGTTATCTTGTAATAAAGTATCACATATTGGTAAAGACATACAGAGTACAGGTGTTTCAGCTCTTCTGTCCTGTTAAGATTTATAAAGAAGAGAAATAAGCACTGTGAGGGGTAATTGAGAAGTGCAGTAAGTTCTAAAAGATGTGATAGCAAACCACTGTGAAAGGACAGAGGGGAAGCTCCATTCCTTTTGGCTGCTTTGGCATTTGTTATTAACTAGGATCAAGGCATGATAAAGTCCACAGAGCTGCTGGTTTTTGGTCTGAGACCAAAAATGGTTGCACACACACCTTGCTTTTAAGGTTAGATCCTAACCCACTGCTAAGCTCCATTTCTCCAAAATGGCTAAACCAAAGCTGGAAGACTCAACCAGATGCTTGACTCTCTCCTTATTATCAGATCCTGTTCATTTTAGTGGACACTGATGAAACAAGAAACGGACGAGTTTTTGAGTATTTTCGCATCAGGGACATTGATGTTCCTGCTGTGAGAATTCTAAACCTGACAAGTGATGCAAAGTACAAAATGCCTGCAGATGAGGTGACTGTGGAGAACCTAAGAGAATTCTGCCAGAGCTACCTAAATGGAAAAGCAAAGGTATGTTCCATTACTAATGAAGCTCTTCTCTACTACACCAGCTAGAACACCACCAAATTTGCAAAGCACCCCTTTTAACATTAGAGCAGTGTGCTGTTCTGATCAGTTTATTAATTTACTCATACCCCAGTGCATTCATATAGAGCTGTTGACAGAACATTCCTCTGTACTTACAGCTGAGGTGGACTACAAAGTTTTCCAGTCTTCCAGTGTAAAAACTGAATAGATCATTTATGGCCCAATATTATAGTTGATGTCAGTTGGTGTATTTTAGTGCTTCAGAAACTCCCTATGTCTCAATCATTCCAATACTATAATGGAGATATTTCACTCCCTTAGTAGGGAGAGAGGCAAACAGTGATTGGAACAGATTTTGAGGTTACATAGAAGTCCAGTAAATAGAAAATTGGCAGTTTCAGAGTGGAGTAAGATTTGGTATTTGTTTTAAGCAAGTTTAGCAGAGAGAACCTTCCCAGGGGGATCATTCCCAATAGTAAACACAGCATTTGTTGTCATAATGAGGCATCATCATACTCATGTGAAAAATACATTAAAATGTTCTGCTTACTCAGTGCTCTTCAGGGTGATTTACAGGGAGCAAAAATGAAGTAGTCAGACAGCAGACAGAATTTAAGAAATTTGAGTAATAGATCCTGATTTCAATGTTGGAGGGGAGCAGAAGGACAAAAGAGATGGGGGTGTCACCTCTTCCCCACCAAGATCTGCTCAAGTGGCACAGTCCCACCAGGGAACAACTTCCAGGGGGCATGTATGCCTTTCTGCTGTTGCACTGTGGTGTAAAAGAAGTTACCAGCTAATGTATTGTAAACTGTAAGAGTTGTGAGGACTGGAAGTGATGGTGAAGGCAGAGATTTAAGCAGCATTGCTTTCTTCTGTGTCTTACATCACTTTTGAGAGCCCACAATATGTAAGCTTTTCAGTAGTCTAACTTCTGAACATTGGGCAACAGGAATTCAGCACAAGGAATGCAAATGTGTTCCAAAAGGTCATTTTCAGGCAATCTACCATGGTGTCTGTATTCAACAGAGGGACAAGTAATTCTGACTACCAATTACACAGGGGTGCAAGACCCCAGGCCCCTGCCTAAGGGAGAGAAGGTGGTACCACATGAAGCCTAGCTAGGATATAAAGATACAAAAAATATCAACCAGTAATATCAACCAGTGCACATTAGGTAATGCCCTATCAGACTCATATTAACTTGAGCTGGAGTAGTATTTCTCAATGCTCCCTCCTCTTTCACAGCAATATTTCTGTTTCTGCTCAGCTACATCTCTCTAGTGAAGAAATTCCAGAAGACTGGGATAAGAAGCCTGTCAAAGTGCTTGTTGGGAAGAATTTCAACAGTATTGTCTTCAATAAGACCGTGACAGTGTTTGTTATGTTTTGTAAGTGTTCTTACTGAATTCAGATCTTAAGTTGCTTTAACATGATCAATTGGAAGGAAAAAAATTGAAACCCCATGCTTATATACCAAACTAATCTTTGCACTTTACAGAAGCTGAGCTCAATGAATTTTTATTGTTTGTGGAAAGCATTGAAGGAAAATTTGTGTCATATCTATGGAAACGCTGTGATACCTTTGCTGACTTAGTGTAACACTGGATCCCTTAAGTAAATATTTGTCAAAACCATATCAAATCTCAGTGTTGAAAGACAACATGACACTCGAACGTCATGTTGTACGATGGAACATTACAGTGTATTGTACAGCATGAGTCAGGCTGTCTTCCAAGGGCAGAGGGACAGCTAAATGAGACTGGTTACAATGCTCTAGGATTAAATCCCAGAGAGGAATTGTGGTTTAGCAAATTGTAACTCTTTTTTTCCTCCTCTGTCTGCAAGGAAAGTTGGCTTTCCTATGTGACTCCTCCCAGAAAGAAATCACCGCCCTATCCTTGTACCAGCTTCAGTAAAGCAAACATGCAGCACTAACAGAAATACAGCTAACTAGCTGTACTGCCCTGAGTTTCAGAAATTCATAAAGGCAGTACATTCCTGTCACCCTCCTTGTTGGCTGCAGCCACTTTACTCACAAGAGTCATTTTTACATTTCAGCATCCTGAACAAACTGAATGATCTAAGCAAGAATTGAACCAAATCCTCTGGAAATGAAAGGCTGGTAAATGGGATGCACTGTATTCAGCAGAGTGCCCCAGAAATTTTAGTTCTGTATATTCTCATGACTGAAGGACTGCAACTGTGTCATATGCTATCTAAGGGGATACTGGGTTCTCAGACTTTGCTTTCTGCTAACCAGCATCAGTGCAGTGCTCAGTATCAAAACAACTCTATACCTCAAACCCCTCCTTCTAGTGTAAATATAGTATGGTTTATGAACACAGTTTCAGTATGCAGGAAGTCTTCCGTGCTTCTCACAAGTCTTGCATCATCACAGGATGATGCAAGACTTACTTGGGTTGCATCTGATCCCTCTCCAGCAAAGTTGTCCAAGTGTAGCATGTTTGTGATAGTTATAAAAGGTTAAAGAGAGTTAAAGCAGCACTGCTCTCAGAAATGCAATAGTGAATGACTAGTTATCACTGCATGGAAACGTGAAATTCATGAAGAGTTTCAAGCAGAGACTGAACACAACTGAAATTCCAAAACCTGTTAACTTGAAGGGCTAAATAGGTCCCAGTGACTGCACCAGCACATGCTCTTCTGCCAGACTGTATCTTTCTGCTTTTAAATTTGCAGATGCCCCTTGGTCCCATGACTGCAGAAAACTCCTGCCAATCTGGGATAAACTAGGAGAGCAATATGAAAGTCGCAAAGACATAATCATTGCGAAGATAGATGTCACAGCAAATGACAACCTGTCTGTTCTGTTAGATCGCTATCCATTCTTCACACTCTTGCCTGCTGGACCAGATTACCAGGTGAGAAGCTGTTAGGGGAGAATGTGGAGACACAGCTGCACACCAAGGGAGGGGGTGTGTGTTTGCACAGGCACATGTATCATGGCAAGAAAGGAGTCCTTTAATATGAAAGCTTTGGTCCTTATCTTCTCAGCACAGGTTGTTGAGTAGACATTGCTGTCAAGAACCTGTATTAGAGGAGATGCCCTTCTATTGTCTCCTCCTATGTATGGGGCTGTGGCAAGAACCCATGTACTGACTTGGATAAGTCATTAGATCCTCACAGTCTGCTGTTTAACAGCATCCAATATGCCTGTTGAGTTCTAGCAGCAGTCTCAACTCAGAGTCAATTTACAGATATCTCCTAATGACTGCAGTGCCTTTTTACTTCAAACCATGACAAGAGATGTACTGTCACAGAACTACCTGGGCCAGTTGTTTCCAGAGCAGGTATGAGTATAGTCTTTAAAATGCTGGTACTGCTCTTGTTATAGCCTCTACATTTTCACAAAACCGAAATCCCCAAACTTTATTCTATAAACTTATGCAGTAATTATACTTCTTTCCAGTATCACATCCTCAACTGGGGATAAATATTTGTTGTCAAGACCAATGATTTTTGCAATAGGCTACCTACTGCATCAGCTATGTTACACAATAATCAGAAAATGATGCTGAAAGAGGAGGCAAAGAAAAATATGAAATAGCTACATCCTCCATCTACATAGCTAATCTAATTAAAAAGAAAATATCTCTGAAGCAAAAATAAAATTAAAATCTAAGATACTGTTATAATTAAGACATTACTAAGCTTTTCATTTTTCTTCTTAGTACTAAACTTAAATTAAATTCTAAGACATTTGCCCATGTCCTCATTTAATCTTTGAGAAAGAGATTTTCCTCTTGGATGTGCATGCACAGCTTCTAATGAATTGAACTGCAGTACTGCACACTCACACCATGTTTAGACTTTAGGCAGAAAAGCAGAAATCCATTAAATACTACTAATAAATGTCAGTTTGTAAAAAAAAAAAAAAAACCAGGAAAAACTTTCATTAACTATTAAGTTTTCCAAAGCACCAAGTGTTTTGATGCCGAGGAACAAGTTCTAGCCAGAGATGAACGAAAGAGTGAATTTGATGACTTATGTGGAGGAGGGAAGTGACCAGGCATCATCTGAGCTCCATATGTGATGCTGATGAGCAACTCATCCACTGCATCATCTACTCCAAATTTAAGAGAAAAACATGCAGTCTTTCAGATGGATTTAAGATGATTCTATTTGTTTCTCTGAGTTAAGTGAGAAAAATAATATTTACATACTCTTATGCACTGATTACTCTAACGAGAAGTCCTGACACATATCTTAAGTATCCAGTGCAGGAATAAGCTGCTTTACAGCTCTTCAGGCTCTGAGAAATTACTGTTCCAGCCATCATCAGAGTCAATAAAAATCAAGACTCATCTGAGAATATTAATTGCCTCTGGAGCAATATTATTTCTCAAGAAGCTTAAACTTGCAAACATAAAAAAAAAGTAGTTTCAAAACTGCCACACTTTTCATTACAAGAGAATACCTTACTGAAATACCAGACTTCTAGTAAACCTAAAGTGTGTAGTTTTAGAAAATTCACCAGAGAATGGAGATGGTTTCTTTATAGTCCTTTGAACTCAAATCAGGCATAAGTAACTAATGTAAAGTAACACAGCATTTTTGACCTCAGTGAGCTTAACCCAAGTGAGAATAGGCATCTGCCTGTTTCTAAATACACTCAGGTAACAGCACACAATGCCTAATGTCATGTACAAGACTTTTTGTCAAAAGACTTGTGCAAGATCCATTTATACTTCCAGAAAGCAAAGGTTTGATGGTAATGGGGAAATCTTTAAAATACTAGTGCTTAGACCTTCTCAGAGAATTTTAATGCTCTGAATGGAAACTGCTTCTTTCACTAAAATTCCTCAGAAGAAAATCCTTGATAAATCCCCAAAAAAATTCAGGTGATGCATAAGAAAATTAATGTCACTGCTCATCTGCCTCCTGTTCTTTCAAGCTGTGCAACAGCTGGTACTTCTGAACTATGAATTTGAAAACTATTTCAGAATCTGAATTTCCATAAAAATCTTTAGACAGCTTTGAATATCATGGCTGGACACTTAAAAGACTCTGCTCTTCAAAATACCAGATAATGCTGAAACCTGCTGTGCCTCTGCCCTCACTTTCTGAACCGAGCACAAAAGTCTAGAGTTTGGCCAGTCTAAAGAGCTGAAATCCTCCATCTAATTTTGCTGTTATTTCCGTAATTTTGTGTACAAATACTTAACCTGAAAACTCTTTTCAGGAGGTGGCCTATAGTGGGGAGTATACATTGGAGGCATTTGCTGAATTCTTAGAAGAAAAAAGCAAGAAACAAGCAGGACCAGGAGAGAAGGTAGGCATTTGATCCAGACACTGATCTGCTGTGTGATCCAGGGCATACCTTAACTGACTAGAGCATAGCTACACTCCTGGGCCACTTTCAATGCTTGGGTGGCTTTTAGCAGCTCATAGCTGGTTTCAAGCTGACTAGCTGGGCATGACCATGCTAACTGCAGTCATACACCACTGTCTGGCAGGCACACACCCACTCACATCCCTGTTTTGCTCACACAAAAACCTCTTCTCCCACTGAACATGTTATCACTGAGTCACTAGATCAACGTTCTGGCAGATAGCACTGCATGGCAGAAAGGAACCTGTGCCCTGACAGGTGTAAGCAAGACTTTGCCACAATTTTATCTGCAAACAAAAGCCTTAACTAAGTGAGTTTCAGCTATAGCTGGAGTGGTTCAAAAATCCATTACCCACCTCATCCTGCTACATTCAGTGCTGCTTCTCTTATTCATAAAACAAAGACACAACTGAGAACAGATGATGCTTTCTTCTTCACTGTAAATCAGACCAGATAAGCGTTCACTTATTAATCACAGACACTTCACTGCAAAAAGTGAGTGAATGACCTGATCAGTTTCCACAGACAGCACTAAGAGACAGAAGAAAACTATCATGTAGATGGAGACACTGTCCATCCAGGGTAAGAACCCTGGGCCCATTCTGCCTGGAAGTGAAGTGGATCCACAGGGTAGCAATAGTTATTAATGCTCTTTTCAGCTAGTAGGGAAATTGTCTGTGGGTGGAAAAACAATTGTGAGTTTTCAGACTTGTTTCCACCAGAGGCTTTGATTTTCTCCTGCGTTCACTGCTCCAGTATGTGCTTACTGATGGAGAGAGATGACTAAACTAGGACTGGGACACAGAAGTCTGCAATGAAGGATCAGACATCCAGATTTGCCCAGTCATTGCATAATTCTGCTTTCCAAAACCCAAAGCCTGCGCTTGGTGCCTCTTGGATGTTCATTAGTGCCATGTTTGAAGCAGACTCAACTCTGTTGAGTTCTACACAGAGTCTTTTACCTACATTCTGTTTTCTCTTCTTCATGCTTTATTTCACATTAAAGAATAAGTGAAAAAGCCAATTTAGGAAATACCATTCAAAACCATGCTCTGTTAGCAAAAGGGATGAGTAATTGGCATCTGCTCATCTGTTCACATTCTCCATCCTTACCTGACACCCACCAAATTTGCCCAAGAGATTGCAGTATTAGACCATTTGCAGTACAGTGCTTGATGTGAACTCCTCTGTTGAAGTAACTCTTCATCCTCACCTTGGGGCATTCACAAACAAAGATAAAAGAGTGGCTAGTTTCTTCTGCGAATTGCCTAGATGCTCAGCAGCTTACCTAACACAGTTTTCCAAGTTCTTACCAAAATTCTTATTAAATCTTCACACAATACCTTATCTAAGCTTTGCATAAACCAGTGTAAAGGTTCGAAAACAAAGCACATTTTACCAACACCTGCACTACTTCTGACCTCATTAAAAGACTTCAAGTTCCTTGGTTGAAAAGATGAAAATCTGCATTTCAACTAATCTTAAAAATTTTTTTTTCAGAGAATTACTAGAGCAATTGTCTCTGTGAACATCAGTAATAAGCAGCTTTCCTTTTGCATTTCATTTTTTAAAAGGATCCTTTGGGAGGAATCAAAGAGGATCACAGCCAAAAAGAGACTGTAATAGCAGAGAAAGAACTTTAATAGTACAGAGAAAGAGAAAAATCCTGAGGATTGTGAGGAATCCTTCCTGGAAGGAGCTCACTGGAAGAATGAATCATCTCAAGTGAACACAGAACTAAATAAAAAAATAAATGTAAAGAATTCATTATCAGTGGCTCATTATGTGTGACTTCTCTTCTGAATCCAATTTAACTCCTAGTTTTACTGGGATCAGTTGTCATGACTCCTTAAAATATTGTCAATTTTGCTCAAAGAATGCCTTTGCTATCAATAAAACTCCTCTCATTTAGAGACGTGTCTGTGCCATGGCAAAGAGATCAAGACAGATAACTATTCTTTCTGAACAAGATCTGCAACAGGATTGCAACCAATTGCTCTCCAATTTACCCTGCGATGGCCCAACTGTTTTCAAGAGGGATTAACTGCTCCCAGAAGGATGTGTCTAACACTGCAAAGTGCACTTCTATAGTGATCTTCAAAAGGAATAACTGAAGCTAGGGGCTGTGCCCAAAGGGGCACCAAGGCACAGTCCATGATTTTTTCATTATCAAGCAGTAAAAAAATGCAGAAATGGAGATCTCATTTAATTCCAGTTAGAAAAATAACACACTTAATACACAAAGTCCCAAGTATGATTCACATTTTAATTAAGTGAGGTGCCCTAGCTACCCCCTCACACGTTCTAAAAGTGAAACAGGTGCAATTGCTGGACACTAGTAATGATCTTCCTGCATGGACCAGATAAAGCAGAAACAATTCTGAAAACTTGAAACATTTTCTTATACAATTAGAGAAGGAAGAACATTTTTATTATTTTATCTCAAAAGCAGCTGTCCAAAGGCTTTGTTCCCAACTTGTTAAAGCTAATAAGTTCCTTTTCTATGTAAGCAGAGGAAAGAAAGGTGAAAACGTAGGAAAAAAAGGAACACTCATTTGAATGGAAAAAGGCTCAATCACTCCAGTGAAGAACACAGCACTGAAAGAAACAGTGAAGTCCTAACTCTCACTTGTCACAGAAGTCAACAAGAGATGGACAATTTTAAGTACTGGACCTCTTACATTTTACAATTATTTGCTAGAAGGTGCAGTTCATGACAGATGGCTTGTTTGCTATTCAGGATGCAATTGAATAAGCACACTTAGAGGTTTAAGATGAGCTGTAAATTTCTCTACTTCACAGTTCCTGCAAATAAACTGGACTTAACAATACACTTCATGAGACTCTCAGTTAGTCTTCACTGATGAGGAGTTAAGAAGACACAGAAAGTACAACAGTTGATGCTGATTCCTCATAGGCACAGTTTAATCTCTGCTGGGGGTAACATTCATTGGGACTGCAATTAAATTCTCTCAGTAGTAGAGGATTCTTGTGGAAGCATGTTCAGTGCCAATCACCATTCCTAATATAGTCCACCTGGGTTTTGTAGGTCTTGGACCTAGCTTCTTGAGCAGTTTACTTAGACTATCTGAAAATGGTGAAGATCACTGATGAGATGGGCTCTGCACATTCAGGTTTCTACCAGCTGCAGCTCCCTCCTCTGTCCTAGAAATATCACCTACAATGGGAAAAGGAGCTTAAAACTACATGGGGAAACTGCAGCTTAAAAGCCAGCATGGTAGAGGTGAGAGATGCAGCCCAATCCTTCACTTCTAGTTGTGAACCACAGCTTGACTATTATTATTTAAAGCAAAATTCTTCTTTGAAGATACCAAGCAAAGTTTAATTCTCATGTTTTTAGGGCAGAGTAAATTTTCGGTAGAACTGCAATACAGTATAAATCAAATCAAAGTGTCACTGAGTGGCATGAGGAAAAGATGGGATAGTTTTAATGAGTTCAGGCTAAGTTTGCCATGGGTGAAAACTCCCACTCCAGCTGGACAGCGTGGGATGCAGCCAACAGTGTTTCTCGGCACCCTTGTTAAGGGACCTGATTTATGAGAAACACACAGAAACAATGACTTGTCAATTCAGCCACTGAAGTATATCAAAACTGCCTCTCTTATGCCCACTGAAGAAGCCAATTCTCCTTTGGACATCAAGCACGAGTTCTCTGGGACACTGCCAGAAGGACCTTGGACAAAGTAAACCTGATCACTGCTGGATATTGGGTTTCATTTGACTTTCATTTAACATTGGACATTCATTAACAAACAGAAGCACTCATCTGATATCCTGGGAGATCAGATTAGGAAGCAAATGAGATGAACTGAATCCCAAAGAGAGGGAAGTGTCAACGTGCTTTCCCTTTGCTGCTCACAACATGATGAAATCTGAATGGCAAGAAGTGCCACCAATATATTTTGAACAACTATTAAACACAGAAGCTATAATCTTTTAATTAGTTTCCTTTCAGTAAAAAAAAAAAAAAGGAGCAAGCAATGTTCAGCACCAGTCTGTATCTGGCAGATGGGTTTACCATTCAAGATAATGAAAAAAAATTAATTTTCACTGTGCCTACCCACTGTATACAAGGCTCAATCCTGAAACTGCTATCTATCCTATTATGAGGTGCAAGATTACATTTTAATGAAAACATGTGCCATCTCAGCAAATGATGTTCTCATTTCTATTCCAGCCACTCTCAGATGTTGTGTCAAGACAAGGGTCCAAGAGCAGACTCACATGCCATGCCCTGGCACATGACAAGAGTTGCAAATCTTTTTTATGAAGCGTCTGGTAAAAGCCTGCCTGAAAGACAAGTCTTTCTTGGTTGAAAGTCTGCTTTGTTACTGGCTGGGTTCCTCTAACCCTTGACCGTGGCAGGATGTTTCCTCTGTGCTAAGCAAGTGGCTTGGCACATTGTCTCATTTTCCCTCTGACCCAAGTCAGTTACAGAATATTCCCTTGGAACAAAAATTTTAAAGTGTCACAGGGAGAATTGAGCCCTAAATGTCTGAAACACAATCTTTTCCTCAAGCTTTGCTAAGTCAAACACTACTTCTTTTGTTTTAGTCTAAACATGAAGTGAATCTGTTTAATTTTAAAGATTACATCATTATAACTGTGCTCAGATATTCTAAACATTACTTTAAACCAAAAAAAAAAATTAAAAATCAATGTTTATTAGTCAAACTTGTTCCTGTAAATGAATACCAATATTTTGAATGCCCCAATCACATGAAAAATCTCCTCATGCACATAAATAAGTCCTACTAATTAAGACCGAGAGGACTAACTAAAGAGATATCAATGTGTACCAAAGTGGAGCTGCTTTAATCTGCAGTGTCAAGATGATTTGATTATCAATATGGAGCAGCAGAGGCAACACTCCCAGCCAGGAATTTTATTTTTAAAAAACCCACCCCAAAGAAAGTGAAGCTTTAGCAAAGTTTAATACAGGAGTAAACCTGAACCATCCCCAAGAAATGCTGACTTGTTTTCCAAATAAATGCCAGCCTATTCTGCCTTAAAATACAAGCTCTGAGCACCTTGCAGATAGCAATTCATCTCATTAAGTTCCTTTCTTAAATCCTGGGGAAGAAAAATGTTGTTCAGAATTGACAATCATTCATAACTGCTCAGATGCACAGGAAAAATAATCAATCCTAAAGAGAACTGCAATAATTCTTTTCCCGTTTATAACAATTCCATCCTAGCTTAATTTCCCTGGAATTACTTTCAGCTGTTATTAGCATAACAACAGAAATAGAATGACAATACTTTAAAAATTATTAATACAAGTACACAACAAATGCACTGACTGCTCAAAAAAAACCCTGATGTGTGGCAGTGGCATAACTGGTATAAATCAAAAGTTTTGGCTTGGAGATCAGAAGTTTGGTTTTGGTAGAAATATATATGTGTACCATATGCTTGGAGGCTGATGGAATAGTCAGAGAGAGGTGTCTAACTCCAGTATTTCAGATATTTTGTTCATATAACTGGATTGTCAAACTTCATGTTAGGAAGTCGAACAGTCTTGTCTTTCCTTTCTCTCACTCTCCTGATAGCAAAGAGAGGAGAGTTTGCTCCAAGGCCACAATAGTTCGATGCAGACACATTAAGGAAAAGGAACAACTCACACTTTCATAAAAACATGCTCTTGTGTTAGCTCAAGTGGAGTTTGGCTGGTGGAAATTACTCAGCTGTTTGAAAACCGTGCTTAGCTGTGACAGGGGGAAGGAGGGTGTGTTTATTTAAAACATGGATTTGTGTAAAGCTCTAAAGCCATTTGTCCCCTGGGCTTGTGGCCGTGCTATAGTGGCTGTGCAGTCCCACACGAGCTGTCAGTCATTCACTCAAGCTCATGCTGGGCTTGTGGCCATGCTATAGTAGCTGTCAGTCATTCACTCAAGCTCATGTCCCATTCAGAAGGCTTCCAGGTGGAGTTTACAGCTCCTATTTCATACTTGATTCACTACATCTGGGAACTAACATGCCTGAAAGGCTAAGCCAAATGCAGCTCTCTGGTTTTAGAGGAGGCAGCTGCTTCTCATGGTGCAGCCCTGGACCAACAGGATCACACATTGCCCAACGCGTCTTCAGTTTCTAGTTTCTGTGAATCACCTGGGAAATATTTGCTTTATGTAAAACATTGACAGAACTGAAGCCATGCAAGCCCTGCTGCCCACTCTTCTCACTGCTGAACAAACATGCAGTGACTGCCTTTTCCCCAGAGCCTCCAGCTACCCTGCACCAGGTCCTGGATGGGGAATTTACTGCATGGGGACCCTCATCCTTCACACACTGGATCTGCAGCAGCACATGAACACCAGGCAGTGAACACAAACAGCTAAAGCATCATTTTTAGCCCCTCCCCAGCAAGAAACACCATGTTGTATTTCATTTGGGCTCTCCTAGGCAAATGCATGTTATCAACAACTGCAACCAGTGAAAATAAATATTAATAAAGCATTTAATTGGAATCTTATTGAAAAGCACTTCCACCAGCACAGCTGGCAAGAGCCCCCTTGAATAAATGCTGTCTGCTTGCCAAGTACAACATAGGTAGAGTCATAATTAGTCAGCAGAGCCATACATGCTGAAGCCTGAACTTTTCAAAGCATGTATTTAATAGACTGAAATAATTTGGGAATTCTGCCTAAATTTTCCTTCTCTGGCCTTGTCATTTTTAAGCAGATGCTGGTTATTTCTTAGCATGCACACTACATGGGAACAGAGTACTGAGCTAAACCAGCACCCTGGGAAAACATTCCCTCCAGCCTCTACATCCCAGGACATGTCACCTATGGTTGCCAGAAAAAGTGTTAAGAGCAGGAACAGATGAAATGGCTCATAATAACTGGTGAACTGTCACTTCCCTTTACTTAGTTTGACACTGGTGGGTCTCTGTCTGCCTCACTCTACTTTCCTCCAAACCATTGCTATTTGCTGAGTCAGGGAAAAAAATCCACCCTCTTCCACCATGCCCTGATCCTTTCTTAAACAGCTATTTGCCAAAGTCTAGTAACCTCGATGGACCAAGGCATTTGCCCAGAAATCACATTTGCTTGGAAGACTCTGAGCACATTTCAAAAATCTGTATCCCTGTTTTACACTGACTGCACAGCACCAGGTGCCTCTAGGAATACTTGGTTTAAGGGTGGCAATTACAGCCTTTGTCAGAGCCAAGTGTGGGATTTAACAGCTTTCCAACTGGCATTAAATACACACTCTAGTCTAAACTATTTTTTTCTAGTCTTTAATGATTTCCCATGTAATCTTTTATTAAGGCTCATTGAAAGAAGAGAGTGGACACCTTTTAGTGTGCAATTAATTACCAGTCTGTTGTAAATTCATCTGTGTATTTTCCCACTTGAAACCCTTGCACTAAGATGCTGGTTGGCATAAGAATTCTTTGGACAATTTCCTCAGAGAGCACATTGATGTGGATATGTGAAGGATGTGCTCCCTCAGCAAGCAAAGGACTTCATACAGGATAAGGAAGGTGGAACAGTCATTGGTAGAAGTGAACCATAATTTGCAATACATGAAAAGAACATCCATTTGGATAAATGAATGCCTCTATTTTGAAGTTTTGCAACCTGAAATCTTCTCTTCCAACTGACAGCCACTGCTGTTTTGAAGTGAACAAATTCTCATTTATATGGAGAGCATGCAAAATATTCTTCTTCAACTTATTCTTCTTCAACTTTGTTCCTAGTAATTTATCCAAGACTAGTACGACAACATATTTCAATCCTATGGTCAGAGATGAGAAGCAAGGCCAGATGACTTAGGGAATCACACTGAGTGATTCTCACTAAGTGAGAACCTTAAGGCAATCATTCTGCAAAAGATTTCAAAGTGTCAGAAAAGCTGCCCAGGCACAGCCTAACGGGGTGGGCTGGCAAGCCAAGAGGTAAGAAGAACAAGCGCAGCTTTCCCGGGAGCCAGTGCTGATTCCACTGGCAATTCCCACGGCACATCTCTGGCTGCGCTGCCACCGCCACCTGCTGGGGCTGGGAAAATCCATCCCTGGGGCACGTCCTGACCTGGGGCACAGCACGACGAGCACAGACAGGGCCACGGGGCTGCGCAGGTATCAAGCCAGTGTCTAAACATGAGACTCCCAAAGGAAGAAAACCTAAAAATGGTAAGTAGGACAGGACAAGTAAAGATCATGAGAGGAGATATATATAACTGAAGAAAAGAAAGAACTCGTTTTATAAGAGGAGAGAAACTCTGCTGCTGACTACTTCTGCATCCAGTCCCAAATACAGAGCCAAATTGTACCTAAGACACCTCCCACACAGTGGATCAACTCTCAGTGCAAGTCTCCTTGTACCATAGCTGAGAAGAGCCTTCAGATTCCACTATGCAATGATTTGGGTTTGATTTAGAAAGCCTTTACTTTGGGGAAACAGTTTTAGTGCAGTTTTATTGAACCCCAGAACAGTGCCAGACAGTAGAGAACATTTCAGGTAAACCTAAAGTGAAAACTGCCAATATAAAACTGGTTCCCTGAAATTTTCTGATTCTCAAGTTTTCATTGAAAGTGTGTGGTATGCACTGTGGATATATTACACCAGGTTGTGCTGGGTTATATTTCCAAGTACATCATTAACACATAGTCAGGATAAAGACTAAGTACAGCTGAGAGATTAGGACATGCCATGATGACACTTACTGCGTCTCAAGTCATGAAAAGTAAAATGTACATCTCAGGAGTGGGAGAACAGCCCTCATTCTTATTCTAGAAGACACCAACAAGAGAGTTTCAGTTAGAAGTACTGTAATTATCCACTTTGAAATAGATGATGATCAGTGTTTCTAATTAAAGATAGGTAACTGTACAGAGTTCATTTGTGTTGTCTAACCATGTAGGCTTAGAGCATGCCAAAAACATTTCACCTCTACCCAGCTCCACCAAAAGCAGATGTACAGACCTGCATGAAGAGGATCATACCCTCCAAAAAAATTCATTTCACTCAGGAACTAGCACACACACATTAATTTGGGTGGCATATATAGTATCTACACAGAGTTTACCAGGCTGCTTGCCCTCAAGCATTTTCTAGTAGAAAGATCTATACACTCTACAAAGATCACCAGATACACACTGAAGCTTCAGCCACACGGGTCAAGCCTATTTCAACAAATTTATTGAGCATCACTTTGAGGAATAGAGCCTCTGGGAACTGCCAGTGCAGGCATTTCATCTTAACCCTTCACAACAGTTTCTACAGCCTCGAGTCAGGCTGCTTTCAGTGACAAACCCTTTGGCTTGGCCAGGTGGCCAACCATAACTCAGGCAGAGAAATTCCAGGCAATCACTTTCCTGAACAACCCCAGATTTCAGGGTGCACAAGTAGAAGCAGTTATGCCCCAGAATGATCTGTAGACATACAAGTTATGCCATGAACTAATTAATGAGAATCAGAGCTGCACTTTCAAATCAACAATTTGTTCTTCATTCACCAAAATATCCTGTCCTCAGGGCTAATCACTCAGGTGGTTTTATACCCAGAATGAACCTGCCCTTGTGTGCTTATGGCTGTTCCATCCGTTTCTACATATTTTTCTCCTTGCTTCAGCACAGAGATAGGAAGAGACAATGATTGCTTCAAGACAGTGGTAGAGCAAGGTAATAGCAAGTAGTGATGAAGGAATGTGGGTGGAAGGTGTTACCATGGCAACAGGGGGACAGAGAGTTTTCCAGCTTTGGGGAAGTAAGCACATTTTTCATCACTGCTTCTACTCTGAGTTCTGAGCAGCCCTTGTGACTTTTAGGGTGAGGGACAAGAGTTCAAACAGCATTTGGCCCCAGGGAGCTGTTGTATTATGGCAAAGGGTAAAGGATAAAGAGCAGCTGAGCAAGCAACAAAGAAATTTAAACTGCTGTTCAGGTCAAAACCTTCAGCATAAATTTACACTACTGAATTTTGCAGTGGATCCATAAATCTGTTATGTTCCAGAATAACTTATGAAAATATAATTCCTATCCTTTTCTGAAGCAAAATGTTTATCACATTCCCAAGCACTGGCTACATTTGCCATACGTCATGTACTGTATGGTCAACACTTCCTCACCAACACTGGCTCCAAGAAGAGTGAGAAATACAGGACAATAGCTGTGAAAGAATCACATTACAAGTAAGAAACACACAAGGTTTGTACCTAAATAAGAGCATGTATTGACAGTCCTTTAACAGTGCTAACTTTGCTCCTTTTGGTTGGTATAGGTTTTCCAGGTGTCCAGTATAGCACTTGGCATGCACAGACAAGCCACAAGTCACTATGGCACAGCATAGTTTGACTACAACATACTCTCTCTCTTTACCAGGCATAACAGTGAAGGCATATTACTCAGCCCAGCTATCATTTACATTAACCATTGTTCCTAAAGAGCCCAGAATAAGAACAGAGAAGGCTAAAAGCAGAACCCTTTTCCCCACTAAAGTTATCAAAAGATCAAATACAGTGACTGGCCAGCTAATATAGCTTTACTACAAGAGGGAGCATCAATTTTCATTTAAATATATAATGAAATAGCAAGAAGGTTGCAATGCTTTTCTAAGATGATAAACTCACTGCAAAGGTATGTATATATGTGTTTTTAAATACAAAGAAGCTGTTAGCCTAAAGGATGAACCACATGAACTCTGCAAGTTGGCAGAAAATTTACAGAGAGGCAAAGCTGCCAATTTGTAGAGATCACCTCCACGGGCATGCAGTCTACAGCAGTTATAATTTCTGAAAGAGGCAGTGGGAGTGCTATTAGAGGGAACAAAATGCAAGAAATGATACTTGAATATGTAAGTCTGTGGATGGCAGATGTCTCTGCTGGTCAATATAAATATATTTTGGAGGAAATAATGGTAGTTCTAATATGAAAGTAAAGGTTGACAATAACAGCAAGAATGCAAATCTTTCACCTTCTCAGGGGTGTGATATGGTTGACAGTGATATATGACATAATCTCTCCCCTTGTGTCTTAGGGAAGCTGAGCATGAAAGATAATCTCACACTTTTTTTTGGAGGAGTAGATAAATTCACCTGGAGAGCCATTAAGACCCTTGTTGAGGTCACAGCAGTTTTTGCAGAATGTCATGTCACAGCTGCAGTCACTTACACGTTCCAATTTTTTTCTGACTCTGTCCATGATCAGACCTCAGCAGCACACAGAATGCAGTCCAGATCCCATTCAAAATATGAAACAGTGGCCCAGGAGCAGGAGGCTCATGGCATCAACCCACCATCAGTAGCTCCCAGTGAGGCATTCAGGCTGCTGGATGCATCAAACAGAAACCTACAGATACAGCTATGCTGTTCCACCCAAACATTGCCTGCCTCTGGCTGAAAACTCACCTAGAGTAGGAAAAAGCAAATCCCTCTAAACTTGTAACCATATATTACTTTGCATTTGTGGGATGGGGAGCATTAAGGACTGTATTGATCTTTTCACCCACTGACACAGCTGTGATTTCCAGGTTTTCTACGAGCAAAGGATGCTAAGCTGCTGTGCTGCTGTTGGCTGGGGTGGAGTTAATTTTCTTCACTGTAGCTGTAAGTCTTGTAGTTTTGCTGCAAACCATGCTGACAGTACAGAGGTGTTTTCATCATTGCTGAGCAGTGTTTACACAGAGTCTGTATTGATCTTTTCACCCACTGACACAGCTGTGATTTCCAGGTTTTCTACGAGCAAAGGATGCTAAGCTGCTGTGCTGCTGTTGGCTGGGGTGGAGTTAATTTTCTTCACTGTAGCTGTAAGTCTTGTAGTTTTGCTGCAAACCATGCTGACAGTACAGAGGTGTTTTCATCATTGCTGAGCAGTGTTTACACAGAGTCAAGACCTTTTCTGCTCCGCTCCTCACCTTACCAGCAAGGAGGCTCGGGGTGTACAAGGAATTGGGAGGGGACATACTCAGGACAGCTGACTCCAACTGACCCAAGAGATATTCCAGACCATATGGCATCATGCTCAGTGTATAAAGCTGGGAGAAAAGGAAGGAAGAGGGGATGTTTGAAGGGATGGCACTGGCCTTCCCAAGCCACTGTTATCCTGGGGTGGCTGAACACCTGACTGTCCATGGGCAGTGGTGAATGAATTACTTGCGTTGCTTTGCTTGTATGTGTGATTTTTGCTTTATGTATTAAACTGTCTTTATCTAAACTCGTGAGTTTTCTCACTTTTACCTTTCCAGTACTCTACCCTATCCCACTGTGATTTACCAGCAAGGAGGCTCGGGGTGTACAAGGAATTGGGAGGGGACATACTCAGGACAGCTGACTCCAACTGACCCAAGAGATATTCCAGACCATATGGCATCATGCTCAGTGTATAAAGCTGGGAGAAAAGGAAGGAAGAGGGGATGTTTGAAGTGATGGCACTGGCCTTCCCAAGCCACTGTTATCCTGGGGTGGCTGAACACCTGACTGTCCATGGGCAGTGGTGAATGAATTACTTGCGTTGCTTTGCTTGTATGTGTGATTTTTGCTTTATGTATTAAACTGTCTTTATCTAAACTCGTGAGTTTTCTCACTTTTACCTTTCCAGTACTCTACCCTATCCCACTGTGATGAGCTCCCAGCTAGGGTTAAACCATGACAGTGCTCTCAGCTTTGCAAATCCTGTGCTGGAGTCTCTGCAGGCCTCAGGAGCAAACTCTATAGATACAAGCACCCTATTAACATCACATACTCAAGAAACTCTGTTATCAGAGACACACAGTACATATGAGTATACCTTTCATTTCCCATATCTGGTCTTTGAAACATTTCACTTGCTGGTAAACATGTAATAACAGTCAATGGAATGGCCACTGTCACCTTCAGTCAAATATGCAGGAAAAGGAGAGTCTGATGTTTTCTGAGAGAACAGAACATCATCCACTGATCTAAAGTGGGGAAAAACCTGGAATAGCAGATTTGTCTCAGTCAGATGATATGGAGACACTTCTACGTGAGCCTAGATGTACCTCTGGGAAAATGAGAGGCTACAAGAGTTGTAACCGTAGCAAACAGATATGATCACTACCTTTGCATCTCCCACTTAAACCCCAGAGAGCTGTTTTCTGCTGTGTATTAACTCCCAGGAAGACTGAAATTATGTGGTTTCAACTGTTACAAGCAGCCTTATCAGAAATAACTGCCCTCCTACCTGAAAGGATGACTTTCTTAGACAAGCAGAAGACTCCTCTTCCCTTCCTGCATCACTTCAAATGGTGATCCTACAATTTAACAGATGATAGTGCTTGCAGAAGCAGCTGTTTTCACTTATTAGATGGTCCCTGACAGTTCCCACCCCCTCATTAAGAGGGCCTTTATATTCACAGTGGGGTGACTATAAACTGGCAGATTAATGCAGACTCTTAAAATAAAGATTTCAGTTCTCCTTATTCAAATCTCACTCCCAAAGGGGATTTTCTGTTACCAGCCTATTAACAGTGGTCTGGATCAAAATAATTTGGTGACTGCAGCCAGATGGTCTAGAAGGAGGATATCAATCAGCACACCCAGAGGTTTCTGTGGAATGAGGAGTTCACTTACACATTGCAGTTACATGCAGGAATGTTACTGTGCTGTCTAAATGTATGTATTTTTGGGTAGGATATGAATACAGGTGAGGTAACATTGGCTGAGGTCAAAGCAAAACAAAACACTATAGATTAGTTTTGGCCAGCAGCAGTATTAGCATTGGTTTATCAGCTCTATTGCATTTCAGGTGCATCTGCATCCCAAACCAAGAGCACTGCAGCGATGTCTGAACAAGTAGCCACCACCCAGACCAGACATCAAATAATGACATGGGCATGGTGCTGGGCCTGAAATAATTAAGTCCTGCTGGCTGCAGCTGATTTTAACCAAAACATTACAAGGGGACATGGCATCACATTTCACCCTGTCTTCCTCATGTTTTGAGCCATTCTGAGTTAGTTTGGCTTGCAAGGTGGGGGACCTTAGTTTGGGCCAAGCAACTGAAATGTCCTATGATCCAGATTCCAGCCTGTTTCCTTAACACACAGGCCAGGTCAGCAGACAGAGGGGCTTTCCATCTCATGGCCCTCAACTCACTCTACTATTCTGGGAACTTGGGGTCTCAGGAAAAAAAGCAGTAATTATCCTGTTTAAGAGGGTGATGCCCCATCTTTGCTGGCCCATGGCCAGGAATACTGAGGCAGTAACTGATGACCTCTTGCTGCCCATAACAACATGCTTTGTCTCCCTTTTAACCAAAGCAGTGGCAGCAGCGGCTTCCTATGGGCATAGGCAGTGGATGACAACAGGATACTGGGAAAACACTCAGGTGGGAGTTGAAGGGAAGTCTGTGGCTACATTTGGTGCAAAGCTACTGATACGTCTTCTCCTCCCAGGCTGATTCATCAACAAAAACATACATGTAAAACTGATACCTAGGAATCAAGGGCACGTGCTCTGGACCTCAGTTGCACCCTGTTAGTGCTGCAGAATACATTTTCAGGGCAATCTTGATCCTTTTTTTACACCACTAAGCTAAGGAGGAGGATCATCTTTAAAGGAGTCAGTGAGGGACAGAGTATTTTTCATGAAGCAGTTATGAAAAATGCACCACAGCTTAGGTGGAAAAAACCCTCCAGAGGCATGAAACTATTTTCCAGTTCCTACTGCCTTTCCTGCCTCATTCCCAAGGCACACACAGGACAGGCTGGCAGTCCTGCCCCCTTCCACCACTAAATAAGCCTCCAGGTTGGAAGACACAGAGTTCAACAGAGCAGCAAACTGTCAGAATTGATTTCTCCCAGCCTCCATGCTGACTTCTTAACTTTGCTTTATTCAGTTAGTGCCTATGACTATAACAGCAAGCTACTATGTGTATTCTCTTTTGGTCTAAACTTCTCTACATAATAATGAATTTAGACTACTTCACGAGGGAAGAAAAAAGAACAACAGCAAATAATTTTATTCTTACAGAACAATCTATTTGCTGGAGTAAAGAGATGGTAAATTGCTGCCATTTTACTGTCTTGTTTGAATAATTTTGTGCAGGAGAATTTTAAATGCCTTGTGTATCAGGAAGGGGCAGCTGCTCCTTTTTCCATATGGGTATTATGGTACGAGGCACTGATGTAATTTGGAAGATGGACTATTGACTGTTGTGAAATGATGCTGAAAATGATGCAATCAATTTAATTCTCTAATGGCCTAAGGAAAGCAGGGGAAACTTTCTGGGCATTGTTTGACCTGCCTTATAAGAGGCTGAAAATCCTCTTCTGAGTAATCAGAAGATGGATCTCATTTTATAAAACTTTTTTTTTTTTTGATTCAGTAGCTGAAAGAGGAAGAACTGAATCTCAATTTATAATTCCAGTTCCTTCCACTATTACTCAAAATGAATGAAGACGACAGCTTTCATTCCAAACTCCAGAGTGCTTCAAGCCTCTAGATGACCTTCAAGAGAACTGCAAGATAGTCTGACTATAGTCATCAGAATCTTCCTGGTTCAATTGAATCTTGTAGAAGTGTGGTCTTTTATCTCATATTTTGTGGTGATGAATTAGTTTTCTTTTAAAAAAAATAAATTCCAAGTGAGATGGCTGTGTCATAGGATGAAGGGAGGTATCAGTTCAATTCTCCATTCTGACCAAGCCAGGGATATCTGGGATGAAAAATGACCTAAGCACATGAACCTCTCTGTGTGAGTTAGAGGGCAAGTGAGAGAGTATCTGCATCTTGGTGTCCCACAGAAAACTGAACTTTCATCCAGAAAATATAAATTATGGTAATTCCACAGGGGCTCATATTGCTCCACAGTAGAATTAACATGCATTTAAAACCTGAAAAGTGGCTGAAATTGGAATTGCTGCCCTTTCATCAATAAACTACTGACATCAAAAAAGAGGGAAATTGTCACATCCTCTAGATCAATACAGGTTGCTTCAGGGAGTGTGTGTACAACAGAAACAATCATTTCTGTTGTAACACTGTACAGTAGAAGCCAAAGATCATGCTATCATGTTCCTCTTTTTTTTTTTTTTTTTTGGAAAGTGAAGGATTTTTTTAATGAACAGGAAACTACAAAAGATACTTTTACCTCACACTTGGTGAAGTGAGATTCCATGGATACATTAAAAAATAGGTATCATTTAAACAAACCAGCCCTAAGTTCAGAGCATTTTACCTTGTTTTGAAGAGCTCCTGTGCAGCTGCAAGGTCTCTCCTGATCCATACCCTGGGCCATACTACTGGGATGGCCAAGGTATTTCTCTGTTTACTATATCATGAATTATCACCTTTTAACAGTCTTCTGACCCTAGATACATTTACCCGACCTGCTCTCAATCACACCAAGGGCCAAGGAGCAATGCTTATCCAAAATTTGTCTGCACTAGCTTAGTGCTGTCTACAAAGTACAGCTTGACTATAATGGTATGGGAGTAGGATACAGGAGATCTGTTTTCAGCTCTCAGTTCCACTACAAGTTTCCTTAGCAAGACATTAAATTTCATTACAGCTTTCACCTACTCCAAGCATACACTAACTGCTTAAACAATAAATTACCCAAGAGTAGGGTCACCTAACCCTGAGAACTTGTAAGAGCTGAACATGCAGTGAGATGCTCTGAAGAAAAAGTCTGGCTTGCAGCTTTAGGAACCTACTTTTTACATGAGGATGTGCAAGGAAAGTGTCCAGGACCTGATGCAACCTATCATGTTCAGCCTGCCTCCCCTGTATCCACTATGTATTTCCTTTAGAATGAGCCTTCAGGATAAACAATGCCTCAACATTTTTGATTAAATGCTTTTCAAGCTCTCAAAGTCCCTGGCAAGTGAGTAAGTTTGGTCTGTGATATTGCATTATACAACAGGAATGATTGATTGAAACAAACCTTTTCCCCTCTCACTCCACAGCTATTTCCACAAGTATTTTTGAATCTGGCAAGAAGTATGACATTATTGATTTGCTCTGCACTGCTTGGTCTGGAGCCTCATCTGCAAAAAGCATTATTCTTTATTGCTTCAATAATTTCACTGGGAGCAGAGAACTCCATTGTATTTTTTTACTTAGCATTTAGTGATTCTTTAAATTTTTTATGTGCTCTGAAGCTGAATATCAGCCATTTGCAGACATTCACTGGAAGGTAACCAGAAATTCAGATGTCTCCATAGACATGGGACTACTATTCTTGCTGGTCCAAAGTTCCCCACGGATGTTTTGCTTGGTCTGGGACACGGGTAGCACACTGCATTTATGCAAGATTTAAAGTGATAAGGAGGACTGAGCAGAGAAGAGAAACTGATTCTGAACTCAGGGCAGAACCCATTTCTGTGCTCAAATGGCTCCTGGTCAGTAGAAGTAAAAGTTACGTTTGAAGACTGAGTCAAGCCCTCAGCAGATCCTAGTAATCAAAGGTCTCAAAGCACTTTTATCTTACACCTTTTCCTTGCCAAAGCCTTCTGCTTATGGTGCTGAATGCACAGCACCGTGTTCAACGGCATAAAATGCACAGTCTTAAAAACGCTGCGTGATTTGAGCACCTTCTGTTCTTTGGGAAGTGAAGTTTAAACTCAATGAGATTGGAAAATCAGTGCTGGGAGAAGGAACATCTAGAAAGTCAGGCTGAGGCACACATCCTAGAAACCACTTCCAAATGGAGGAGATAACAGACTGACACTAGGGTTAGAAAGATGCTGGAGAATCCAAGGAGATGCAGTCCTGTAGCCCACTCAAACTAAGGGAAGCCCGAGAAGACACCAATACAGCATGGTGTGACTTCAAGGAGCTTGGTCCAGTGGTTTTGTAATGGGCCAAGAACTCTCTGGAGAACCACTGAGTGCTGCTTATTTTCACCAGCTGTTTCCTTGTGCTTCAGCTACATGCTGTAACCCAGGCTGAGGATCAACAAAATTACAGTAAGACAGAAAACCTCCCACTCTTATTAGAGATGTGAATGAGCTGTGATCTTCACATTAAATAGCATTTTAAAGTTTCCAGGATACTGCAACATACAGAGTTATTTAGCAGCCTGAAAAGGTCACATCTACTCTGCCTCCCACCACTGTTTACAGAGCACAGTAAGCATCAAAAACAATAGGTCACGTATTTTCACGCTATAGAGTTAGGAGGAGCAGAAACTAGAAAAAAAAAGAATGGTTTGCAAAATAACAAAACTATAATTGATGGGAGTGGACAGCAAACACATCCTCTGTCACGTGAAAGTTCCCCTTCACTGGTCTTAAGAGAAACACCGAACATTTTCCACATCTGAGGAATCAGACTCAAGCCTTGAATAATGACCCAAGAATAAATCCATAAACTGATTTCATTATACACAACATCTGCCCAGAAGCCATTTTACACCTCAGCCTTTGCTTTATGACCAAAGAAATTAACAACTGCATGTGAGGTGTCAGGCAGTGAGTTCATAAAACTGAAATCCCAAAACTTCTCTTTGTCAAGCTGCTAACTTGCTTATTTTGGGTAGCAAAGGGTGTTCAAAAAAAAAAAGGGCCATATTATATCCTGAGATATTGCACTATGACTCTTTAAAGATATACAGTTTTGTAACACAGTGTGTAGTAATCTTCCCATATAGAAGATAAATATATTGAGAGGACATGTTTAGAGGAAGGAGAACCCTATAAAATGTGCAGTGCTGTAAGCATATACTGAAACTCAACACGTAAAACTTTTTCACCTGTTTTCTCTCTCTCTGAGCAGCTGCATGATCATGCTGACTCATTCCCACTGCCTCTACCCCAGACTATATTTCCTCGCAGGGTGGAGGCAGAACATCATCCCAATAACCAGCCTTACTTCTGGAAGTGCTTCACTAATCATTTCCTTCCCTTCCATTTCTTTTCAGAGCAATAGAAATTCCACCCAAATCCTCACATAAGCAACTTTCCTATGAAGGGACACAGACTTCATCATGCTTGAACACACAGAGCCTGGACAGTCACTGTAACTGTGGTCCCACAGCACAGCTCTCTCCCATCACTCACTGCAAGCACACACAGATGTGCTGCTCAGAGGGTCAGAGCAAAGCTACATTAAAGCACAAAGTTCTGGTTTTGTACGAGTGAAAACTGGGTCAGCTCCTCTGGAATCAGCAGAATGCTGCTTCTCCACACCAGTGAAGAATCAGGCTCAAAACTAATTTTGTCATGTTTTAAAGATTGTCCCAGTGGTTTTAAACCTATTCCTTTAATTGTTCATTTTTTGACCTTATCTAAGAGACTTTTCAGCAGTTCTTACCCACACATGCAACAACAATTACAAAAGATACTTCTGGTATTTAGGACTGACAGATTCTTGCAGGTGACAGCTGTTTTGCCACACTGCCAAGTTCTCAGCAAGCTTTGTATCACACCCAGAACAGCTCCAGGAAAACGATACACAAGGCACAAGTCACTGCTGTGACAGGAAGACTTTGTCAATGGATAAAATATGACACAGATCTGCCAGGGCACTGGGGAGGCTCAAGTCACCTCACCTCACCTCACCTCACCTCCTTGCAGGTGACAGCTGTTTTGCCACACTGCCAAGTTCTCAGCAAGCTTTGTATCACACCCAGAACAGCTCCAGGAAAACGATACACAAGGCACAAGTCACTGCTGTGACAGGAAGACTTTGTCAATGGATAAAATATGACACAGATCTGCCAGGGCACTGGGGAGGCTCAAGTCACCTCACCTCACCTCACCTCACCTCACCTCAAGCACTGCAAGCTCTGTGGCACCATCTTCCTCATGTGCCAGCACCTCTATGTCTTCTGGATGCCAAGAGCATCCCTCTTCTTCCAGACGTGTTTGCTACATACAGCATCTTTCCAGACACCTTCAGGAGAAACTGAAAGCAGGGTTTAATGGGAGAGTGCATTATTTTTGTCTTGTTTGTCCCTTCATGGATTTAGGTTAAGCCTTTAGTTTAAGGAGTACACTTCTGCTGATTTCAGGGAAATTGGGGACAGTTGAAAACTTGTTAAGGGTTGGGTTTTTTTCCCTTTAAATGAACATCTAGATTTCTTTTTCAGCATTCGTTGTTAACAACAGCTGGATACTAACTGCCATCCTGCAGGTCATTAGCTAACAGCAAACTAAGTGGAAGAGGAAGATACTGCCTGCACAGCTGCAATATCAGGTACTGATCTGACCACACCAACAAACTGGGATGTACTCTTGATCACAGCTGCTCTTCAATGGTCCATTAATACCTGCACTGCTTTCTGATTTTAATCCTTAGGCCAGTCAATGTCATTATAGTAAGTGGCTTCCCCGTCCCCTTATACTGTATTGAATTACATCCTTTAAGAACATCTTTCCAAGAGACTGATCTAACCTCTCTTTTCTGGGAGAGCACTGGCTTTAATTTTGTATCAGAAACACGTTAGGTCCTTAGCCTGCTGTGAATTGACTAAGTTTACTGAAATATTTTAAGAGGCTCTTCTCTAAGAAGTCATTAGATCCAATCACTTTGTCTGTAAGTAAACAGGCATACTTCCTATGAAATAATAAACATTTCCTGCTTTCATTAGTTCAGTATGAAAAGTGTGCTTTTCTTTTTCTTTTCCTAAGCTAACAGGTCAGTTTGAAGGTCTAAATGAAGCTCAGATGTTGTCATGTTCCCATATCTAATTTAACATTTACCAATACTGTAAATGTGGTTCACAGATTATTTTGGCTTTGCATTTATGAGTCAAAGGAACTTATCTGCTCATTGTTTGCAAAGTCTAACCCCTCCACAAGTGGAGAAATGTTCCCTAACATATTTAATGAAGACTGGAATATAGAGAGTGAAGCTAGGTGGGAATTTTGCTCCCTCTTCATTGCCACTTTCCTAATGGCATTTCCTACTTCTCATCCTGAACAGTACCAGTTGTAAGTAGCTACATGTCAGACACATTTCTGGAGGCCTCACAACTGCCAGTCAGAGAAAGCTGATTTCATTTGTTGACTGTGAAGTCCTGTAAAAAAGAACAACTCCACAGCTAACAGCAGCATCTCTTCAAAACATGAGTGTCAATAAAGTAGCTTTAAAAGGCTTTGCCTGACTTATTTTAAAAATCACATATAGTTCAGATCCTACACTTTTTTGCTATTTCAAACTGCTTTTAAAATGAAGAAAGAAGATAAATTAATTACTTGTAGGGGATTGTATAGAGGACCTATGTAATAGGGACACAGACAATCACTGGACAGCACTGGAGAATAATACAGCCACTCTCTTCTCTCACACCAGCCAGTCAGTTGACTGAAACCACCATTTATTATTCCATTTGCATCATCTGAAATGAAGCAGTGTATTAATGTGCTTTGTCAAATAAGAAATGGTGGAGATCTGTTTAGCACTTGGACAGAAAGATGAGGTGTGAGTTGACTTCTGAATTCAGTATGTAGGTAGCACTCAGTACTTGCCCCTGCTTTGCACCAGAAGGGCAGCTTGGGGACTCTCTGTTCTCTGCCAAAAATCTTCTCTGGCAGTTGCTCATTTCTTATAGAAGCTCATTACCTTTAATAAGACAGTAACAACATTATCAGACCACAGCAAACAGATTTGCCACCCTCTTTGCCAGCCTATTTTCCCCAGAGCCTGTCCTCCTCGGATTGTTTTTTCCCCAGTAAAGGACAGCAAATCAAGTCTGTCAGAAAAACTGCACCCCTGGGATACCTTTTTTTTTTTTAATATTTGGATGACTTTTTAGGAGGGTCTACTTTCTCAAGTTGAGTTCATTCCCACTACACTTGTGCTTTTATTCACAAGTATAGCACAAGCTCCTACCAGCTCTGCATCTTATCTGATTTCATGTGTGTTTAGTTAGGAAGAGGTGCCAAGTGTTATATTTTCCATGTCTACATATTTTATGAAGCCTATATTTCACCTGCCCAGGACACACTGATCAATTCCAAACATAACCTGCCTTTTTTTGAACAGATCTGTTAAGAAAATAGGAACAGGAGACCCCAAAACTACACTAATGCAGCACTAAGCACTCTGACTGCACTGGAGAGCCTAGTGGTTCTGCTTGGACTTCAAATTAAGTGTGGACAACTGGGGCCTTGATCAAAACTCTTTACAGTCATTTATACTAAGCTGATCTCAGAGGACTAACATGTAGAATACAGCTATGCTGGATGACAGAGTTTGGCCCCACAAATCCAATGATTTGATGCAATTAAGACATTTTTTTTAATCTGAGGTCAAAACAGATGATTAACAAGTTTTGTGTCAAGAGTTTATATGTGTTTACTGCATATTTAACTCCTTACTGGATTTAGGTAGTGTTTTTAGGTAGTGTTACACCCAATCTGTCAATGTCAGACTTTCTGTCTGGATTTGTGAAGGAACATAAATCTGGTCAATGACTGCAGATCCATTTTTCTTGAAAAATCTAATTTTATTTTCAGATTAGTGCTGATCCACATAACAACTGATTTTTAAAAAGCACATTTTCAGATATTTTGATCTTACAAGTGTTTTTAAATTCAAGAGCTTCATCCACAGTGGAAAAGCACTCAGAGAATACATACAGAAAATTAATTAGAGTTCAGTTCCTGACAGAAGCTGAGCATCTGCTGAGTACACAGATCCAGTTTCCACTGGGAAATAAATAAATAAAAATCAAACCCTAAATTAAATCAATTTGTATTTCAGGCACTCAGAACCATTCAGGACTGGGCATGTGTGATCTAACTTTAACATAAAGATGTTCAGAGTTAGCTGCTGTAAGCAGCTTTTTCACACAAGTCTAAACATCAGTATAGCAACAGCACGAGGGAGTTTGGGACTACTTCAGAGAGAGTAGGAACTGTGTGTTAGCAGTAACTTGTGTCATGCCCAGTTTTGTTGAAGGACTCAGGATATTTTACAGTATCATATATCATAATTGATAAAAGTATGATAATTGCGATTAAATGCAGCTGTTTTCAGAACAGAATTTAGTTCCTTGTTAAGACACAAATTAACTTATTTGGATACGTTTTTAATACAATTCTCAGCGATTTGACTTTGTGATTCATTGGAAGTCACTTTCCTTAAAGCCTTCTATGTTGACTTTGAAATTTTTGCTGTTGTTTCAGACTTTCATCTCTCTCTCCGTAATTCATATCAATAAATCCCTTGCAAAATCATCTTTGTGCTTTGTTGGATGTATTAAGGACACCTTTCCATCTGGGCCACTCAAGTCATTAAGAGGACTCTGAACTGCTCATATTCTTCTCTTCCCCTCTCTAACCTCCACAGGAAAAGCATCCTGACATGCCTTATAAAAGATGGTAGCAGAAATCCATGTATGAATGTGGTTTAGAAGAAAATTTAAGGAAACAGTTTTTCCATACAGATGATTCATTCCTAAACAGACTTTAGTGGCAATATATAGTCTCTATATATGGGACAGTAAGTCCATGCAAGAACCATTCTTTGTAAAGACCAGATTTCCAAAGACAACAGCTATCCAACAGGTGTCCATATGAAAGTTTAAATTTCAGGTCATTAGCTCATGACAGCAGGAGGGAACAGATACAATCTTTTAGGGTGATCAACTTTGCAATGCTTAGATGAGCCTGCAGAGAGGCTGGTACTCCTGATCAAAGCACCATGCTGACCCTATTGTTAGCATGCTGCCAATACCTTGGTACTCCTGATCAAAGCACCATGCTAACCCTATTGTTAGCATGCTGCCAATACCAAAGTAATTGATAACTTATAAAGTGCCATTCTAACAAGGTTCCTGTTGGCCTAAGACAGCCAGTAACTATTTAAGACTCATTCAATATGATAATTGAGTCTACTTCTGATCTACTGGCAGGGCAGAGCTTGGG